>NC_089597.1:118001423-118301423 GCF_019320115.1 Miscanthus floridulus | reverse complement strand
ATTTTGAATGAAAGGTACTCAGTTCTAAATTGCAAGTCATTTTGACATTTTCTTTTTGGTTTATAGCTTTCGTTATGCACCTAAATATATATTTTTTTATATATTTATGTTTACATACTTAGTAAAAGCTACACATCTAGAAAAAATAAAATGACTTATAATTTGAAGCTGAGGAAGTCTATATTATTGAAATGGTTACTAGATGTAGTAGCTAGTCCACCAATCTATGCCTTTCATGTGCTAGTGGTTTTAATAAAAGATACAAAGTGTTAAAAGTGCAATCAATGAATTTTGCCTTATAATTTACAAGTAATCAAAATGGCTTATCAGTGTTATTTCTTGTTTATTCATATTTTGACACAATACTCCATACTTTTATAATATTTATTTATCCATTTTGTGATATAAACTTAAGTTATCAATTAGCATGCATGTGAAGCATACTCCCTTCGTCCTCGTCCTGTAATATAGTGTATTCTAGCATTTAAAATTTGTCTTCAAATATAATGTATTTTATAGGTCAAAAAACAATTTTATATTAAATATTTTTCATTTATCAACCAATCATTATTAATCACGTTGATGATAATGTCTGATTAGGAAATAAAATGAGGGTATATGTGTTTTTTATGTTAAAATTCCTATAATGCACTATGTTACAGGACAGAGGGAGCAGATGAAAAAAAAAGTGAACATGTATACAAGAATCGGTCCCATCTTGTGTGTTTCCTTCGTAATTTTCATCGAGTTGTGCTGGATGGATTCCAAAATTTGACCGTGGGACTCCCTATTTTTACCCTGAATACGCTATGGTAAAAAGGCAGAGAATTTGGGCAATGGAAAGCCCTGGGTCAATTGGGCCAACATTAATAATTCCTATATGTGGATAGACAAAGCATTCCATCCTTTGATCAAGTATGCTATGAGTCTTGTGAGTCTTCTAGAAGTCATCGGTCACTTGCATGTGGGTCTCGATCATCGTCGAAATCTTGCGGAAAATGAGCAGGAGATAAAGTCAAGTGATCCTGCCACTCCTCGACCTCGTACGTCTTGATCTCCTGATAGACTTGCCAAATACTTCCATGCTTCATGCCAATGTAAGCATGGCTCGAGGTACACTGAATTGCACATTCCCACAAAGCTATAGGACCCAAGATGAAACACCTTTAGATATCTTTGCACAATCCCACATCACAAAAAGATGTTATGATCGCATCTTGTTCAAACTACAATGGTCGAAAAAATGGTATAACACACATTGGCTCCAGGTCAAATGCACCAACCAAAAGTTTGAGATCCTTGACAAACCTGGTTTCATGGGAGTTATGGAAAGAACATAACGCGAGAATTTTCTAGAAGAAAAATGCTTTGGCCACTGAGGTAGTCACAAAGATCAAGGATGAAGTGAAATGCTAGATTTAAGTCAAAAACAAGAGTCTCTGGCACAAGACGACAAAGGGGGCAATTCTCTGAGTTTGTCAAACGATGAGTCGACAAATAATCAGACATCCTTCCTCGCCGCACACTGAACACTAGGCATATGTTATACTCCACCAATGTGGGACATTTTTGTTGTGGTCCCAAGTTCTTGGGAAAAGGTTGGTGATGTTAAGCCATGTCACTGTGTCCTTCCACAATCGTCTAGTGAAACGACAATCCTAGAAAAATGGTCTAATGAAACGACAATCGTAGGAAAGATGGATGTCGGTTGGCGAACGACGACAAAGGGGGCAATTCCCCGATTTTGTCCAACCATGAGTCAATAAATGATGAGAGCAGAAATTTGTTTTGGTGCAGTCTAGGTATTATGAATTTCTTACTAAACGAGTTAAATTGTCCAACTGATTTAGCAAGAAAATCAGAAAATTAATAGGTAAACATGTCACGGGCCAATTCGAATGGCAATTAAATAAAACAGGAAACGTACCACTTATAACGTTACTTTTTCTTATGGCACTGTTAGCGCTCGGACGTCCGGATGGACGCCCATGGCGGCAATCCGTTTTCACGCGTCCACGCGTGGGCCCACGCGGTCCGGACATCGCTTGCCTACGCCTGCGTCTCGCGCACCCACGGGGGTCCGTGCCACCAGAACATCACCCGCGCCGCGCGTCCGGGGACTGCTCATGCCCCCTCCCGCTTCATCCCATATGAAACACTTAATCTACTTTTGAAACATTCAGATGCAACGTAACACTTGCAACGTACAATAAAAGACAGATGAAATACTTGAAACATGCGTCTGAAACACTTGCAAAAACACTTACGCAACATCCAGATACAACAATTGTAACATGTGTGAAACATATGCAACATCCAAATAAACACACTTGCAACATACGTCTAAAAAACCGATGAAATATTGCGGACAGATGCTTGAAATATATGCAACATTTTGATCTAGGTTTGCAACATCCGTATGAAACAATTGCAACATACATCTAAAACATCGGAAACATTTGAAATGTGTGCATGCAACAAGCATCGTATCCTAGTGTTGCATCCTCCGTCGTCTGCATCGGAGTGCCGCAGCCATAGCAGGAAGCGAGGCTAGGGGGCTTCAGTGCCAGGGTCCGGTGCTTCTCCTTGCGCTAGCAGCAGCTGTCGGCGTCGTCGGGAGGGGCGGGGCAGGCAAAGCAGGAGCAACGGGACGGGTGTCAGAGCAACGACAGGTGCAGCGAGGCGGGCGCGCGGAGCAGCGGCAGGAGCAGTGCGGAGCAGCGACGACGGAGCAAGAGCAGGCGGGGCGGGCGGCAAGAGCAACGGAAGGGACGCGGGGCGGGCGGCAGGAGCAACGAAAGGGACGCGAGGCGTGGAGCACAGCGGGATGGGGCCGGGTGCGGGGCCGCCACGCTGGAGGAGGACGCGGCGAGCGGACGTCGCGATGGAGGCTCCTGCGGCGGTTGCATGCGTGCGGCAGGATGGACGAGCTCGCGGTGGTCACGTACGTATGGCGGTGGGGAAAGAAAATGTAGCTGGTCTTTTTACTTTTCGGAGAAACTATGCCGACGGTGGAGTAGGTCTAATAGGCCGATCGCTGCACGGCCGATCGCTGCACATGCCCGGGAGCAGGGCGTTCGGACGGATGGGCTCGGACTCCTCGCGAGAGCTCGTTTTTCTTAACACTTGTCGGATTGAATTAACCTCCCGTGATGTTGCAGAGGAGCACGTGAGGTCAAGCGTGCTGGAGCCGGCGACGAGGGGAACCATCAACGTGCTGCGGTCCTGCGTCCGCGCGGGAACCGTGCGCCGGGTCGTCTTCACGTCCTCCGTCAGCACGTTGACGGCGGTCGACGACGAGGGGCGGCGGAAGGCTGGGTGCGTGCACTTTTCTCGCTTAACGCAGTGATCTGCTTCGTCGAGTCGTCGACCTCTCAGCCCTGTCTGAACTGATGAATCCTATGCTTGCTTCTGACCTGTGGCAGATCTACATCCTGTCCAAGCGGCTGACTGAGGAGGCGGCGTTCTGGTTCGCGCGGGAGAACGGCGTCCACCTCGTGTCCCTCGTCCTGCCCACCGTCGCCGGGCCGTTCCTGACGCCAAGCGTCCCTACGAGCATCCAGCTCCTGCTGTCACCCATCACAGGTAAATCAACACAGGTCGTTCTTGACGCTCTGTCTGATCTTACCTGACGCCACGGCCACGCCGGCGCGACGCCGTCCGCAGGTGACCCGAAGCTCTACGCGGTGCTGGCCTCGGTGCACGCCAGGTTCGGGTGCGTCCCGCTGGCGCACGTGCAGGACGCGTGCGACGCGCACGTCTTCCTCATGGAGGCGCCGTGCGCCGAGGGGCGGTACCTGTGCGCCGCGGGCGGGTACGCGGCGGCGCACCTCGCGCGGCTCCTCGCCTCGCGCTACCCTCCGTTCAGGCCCGGCGACAGGCACGAGTGGTTTTTTTTTTCTTCAATCAGGTGCGTTTTCTGATCGGCTGCTGTGTGCGTCGTCTCTGACCGTCGGCAATGGCAACTCTCGTGGCGCAGGCTGAGCAGAGACTTCGACGACGCCTCGTGCTCGCCGCCGGTGGTTTCGTCCAGGAGGCTGATGGATCTGGGGTTCAGGTTCCGGCATGGCGTCGAGGACGTGGTGAAGGACAGTGTCGCGCAGTGCCTTGCCCATGGATTCCTGGAGCATCCTGAGACCTGAATGGGACAGAGCTCCTAGTTGGTTTCAGCCTTCAGGCTTTCAGCAGTGATAGGATAGCACTGGGGGAGTCAGCCAGGCGCCCAGGCAGGGCCGCATGGATGGCTGGGCTTGGGCTCAAGCATGGCATGCTACCTGGGCTTAACGGCTCATAGACTGTCTCTAATAGATGATTCATATGGGCACCTAAACCTAAAATATGTAGCAGGAGATCTAAAATCAGTCTCCAACAGAGTATCTATACGGGAGACTCATTTTGGGTTGCCTGAGAGGCATAAGCCAAATATGAGTATCCTCTCTTCTGGAACTCATTTGCAGAAAGAATTCTCTTTTAGGTTCTGTTGTTGGAGAAGACGTCGAATGGGTATCGAACCTTTTGACTGTAGTGCTACCCAAACGTTAAATGGGTCTTGTATTTTGGGTATTGTTATTAGAGATAGTCTTATGTTTTTGTGTGTGTTGGCTCACTATTGTCAAATTTAAGAACATGAATATGTTTGAAGTGTGGAAAATTACGCAGGAAACCGTTCAGAAAAAATACGGTGCGGACTTCCCACATTTTAAACCGTTAGAAAAATATTTACTCCTTCCGTTCTAAATTATAAGTCGCTTTGACTTTTTTTGTTCATCCATTTTCCTATCTAGGTAGATACATTGTTATATCTATAGATGCATAGCAAAATGAATGTAAAAAAAGTCAAAGCGACTTATAATTTGAAACAGAGGGAGTACAAAATAAAGAAAAGATGTATTTGTTTGTGTCTGAAATTCATGAAATTGGTGGGAAACCATACATTTGATGTTAGATTAGAGTTCTATCCGACATTTTCAATGTATGGAAACTCTCGCATTTTAAACTATTGAGGAAACGTCTGAGAAGATAAATAAAACATAATTTTTTTGTTTGTGTGTATCTTAAAGCACATGAATTTCACTGGAAACCATTCATTTAATATTAAGATTCTTTTGTGCTTTTCGATTTGTAGGAACTTCCCGTGCTTTTAAGCCGATAATGAAATTGCTAAAAAAAAAGCAAAGAGAACATGTCTTTTTTGTTTGTATGTTATGGTTCTTTTGTCATTTTCGATTTGTAGGAGCTTCCCGCGCTTTTAAACTGATCTTGAAATTGATAAAAAGAGTAAAGAGAACTTGCCTTTTTTGTTTGTATGTTAGGGTTCTTTTGTGGGTTTCGATTTGTAGGAACTTCCCGCGCTTTTAAGCCGATATTGAAATTGCTAAAAAGAGTAAAGAGAACATGTCCTTTTTTGTTTGTATGTTAGGGTTCTTTTCTGGTTTTTTATTTGTCGGAGCTTCCCGCGCTTTTATGCCGATATTGAAATTGCTAAAAAGAGCAAAGAGAACATGTCCTTTTTTATTTGTATGTTAGGTTCTTTTGTGGTTTTCAATTTGTAGGAACTTCCCGCGCCTTTAAGCCGATATTGAAATTGCTAAAAAGGTCAAAGAGAACATGTCTTTATTGTTTGCATGTTAGGATTTTTTTTTTTTGTGGTTTTCGATTTGTAGGAACTTCACGTCCTTTTAAACCGCTATTGAAATAGCTTACAAAGAACAAAGAGAACATGTCATTTGTTTGTGCAAACGACGGACAAACATGATCTCCAGCATCTAATGAACTAAACTGTAACTACTTTAATCGACAATCATATCAAAATAAAATATACTAGGATGGATCTAAATCTTTTGCTTTGTCTCTATGATATGATCGCTATACCAAGCCGCAAGATCTAAGCTTTACATATGACCACGAAGCACGGGAGAAGAGCTCTCGGGTTGAGCAGGTACAGCTCCTCGATGCTCGAATCGTCGCCGACCTGG
Organism: Miscanthus floridulus; assembly: GCF_019320115.1. Classification (NCBI taxonomy): domain Eukaryota; kingdom Viridiplantae; phylum Streptophyta; class Magnoliopsida; order Poales; family Poaceae; genus Miscanthus; species Miscanthus floridulus. The sequence goes on along the minus strand of NC_089597.1, from coordinate 118,295,448 downwards.
CCGGCAACCGAGTCGAACCCCGGCTGCACGGCGACGTCCAGCCGCAGCTTCTCCAGCGGGTGGTGGATCCTCCCCGCGATCACCCTGCACACGAACAACGCGTGCTTCACGCCGCCGTCCGGCCCGTCCTCACCAGTGCCACCGCCGGCGGCGCTGGTCTCCTGCAGGCAATCCAGCGCGTGCTTGCTCGTGGACGTGGTGAACACGCCGACGCCGCCGTTCCTGGAGAAGCCGTGGCGGATGATGCGGCAGACGTTGCACAGGCTCGACGTGCACACGCTGTGCGAGCCGCCGGCGCCGAGGGAGCAGGAGACGGTGGTGCCGTGGAACTGGAGCAGCTCGTTGCCGTCGGCGACGCAGCGGGGGTGCTTGTTGTTGTTGGTCAGCCCCGCCGCCCTGCCCTTCACCTCCTCCATGTACTCCTTGAACCGGTCCACCCGCCGCTCCATGCTGTGGACCTTGACGACTCGCTCGACGCGGTCCAGCGCGACCTCGGGATTCGGCCACCCGACACTGTATATGAGCTCCACCACCTTGCTCGCCGTCTCGCCGTCCGCCACCTCGGTGACTGCACGGAAGAACCGGATCGGAGCCATCAGACATGAAATGCAGCACAACGACTTCGAATTCCTGATCAGAGAAATATGCATGGATCGGAGCACGCGGTGCTGGCGCTTACCGGCGTGGTAGACGAGGTGATGCGATTCCAGAGCGTTGTCGTTGGGGAAGAGGCCGCCGCAGCGGTTGCACCGGACGGCGACCTCGTCGCAGGAGGCCCAGGCGGGAAGGGGCGACCCGGCGTCGCCATAGACGCCTGCGCCGAGGAGGAGCGGTGACTTCCTCTGGGAGAGACGGGCGCCGGTGGCGGAGCGCATCAGGAGCGGGCTGTGCGCGAACGGCGGCACCGCGCCGATGTCCCAGGCGGCGAGCCCCGGAGCGGCGCCGGCGCCGGCACCGACCCTGAGGTCGCGTGCGGACCGGGAGACCGGGGTCCCGCTAGCGAGCAGCACGTCGTGCGTCACCGCGTTGAGGACGCCGCAGCTCTCCACCGACATCGGGCTGTCGCACTTGCCGCACGCGGCCGCCGGTGGCGCCTGGAACCTGGCGCTGTGAATCACGTCCCGCAGGTTGGAGATGGAGCGCGAGCACCCCGACCTCGGCAGCGACGACGACGGCTGCAGCAGGAACGACGACTTCTTGTGGTTGAATTCCCTGGCGCTGGCGCCGCGCGAGTCGTCGTCCCGCTTGATCACGTCGCAGGAGCCCTGGGACTTGCAGCTCAGGGACCTCTTGAGCGCCGTCCACCACAGAATGGCCATCTTCTTCGATCGATCTCCTCCTCCTACAAGATCCGGGAACACCTTCACCTCGGTGGATGGCCGGATTGCTGCCGCTGCTGCTGCTGAGAGGCATCGCTATTTATCGGCCAAAACACATAGGATGCATTCAATGCGAGATTGCAAATCGAATCTGAGCACAATAAATGGTCTCAATCTCAAATGAATTTGCCAAAGATTCACCAGCAAGATCATGAGATGAGATCGAAGAACCTGAGGAGGCCCAACCATGGAAGGTCGTTGCCAGGGGCGGATCCAGATCAGGGCTGCGCCCCGGGCTGAGCTGCTGATTCAGGTTCAAAACAGTCTGATTTTGCTTCCTAGGCCTCTTTTTATCTAATTAAGATCATAGTTTTTTAGGCTAAATACCACATATGTTAAAGGGACTACATGAACTCGCCCCGGGCTGCAGCCCGGACAGCCCGGGCCCTGGATCCGCCCCTACTCGTTGCAGTCGCTGCACCACCACCGGCACATACAGCCAGCGGCAATGGTAACTGTCTAACTGACATGGGTAAACAAGTGAGGAGGGAGGAGCGTCGCCGCCACTGGAATTTTCCTTCCGCGATGATCATGGAGCGAGCGTGCGCCGCTGCCACAGGGCCGCAGGCCGCAGCCTGCGTGCTCTCCCCAGGGACCAGAAGGCACGGAAGCGGCCGCCCCTGCTCTGTGCTGAATACAATGCACAGAGGTTAGTCGTCTTTGAACAAATTTTTTTAAAAAATAACCACACTGGTCAGTCCAGTAACGGTTGCTCTATCTCTATCTAAAAGTAAAAATAAAAACAGAGAGTGGACTGCGGCCTAGAATTCAGAAATGTGAGTTTTACTGTATCAGCAAGAAGATATCCTACGCTGTCGCTTTGTCAGTCGACGACCTAAGCGTATCATGAGGATACCGTTGAGGACAGGAATGAGTGACGTGATGCTTTGCTCCCCAGCCCTCTTCTGCTTACGGGAAAAACGGTTGATGCTGATGGCCCTGTTCACTTATCTTATAGTCTGTCTTTTTTAACTTGTTTTTTAGTCGGAACAGCGTTTTTCTCTCACAACAAATCAACCGGAACAGTTTCGGCTTGCTTTTTCAGCGAAGCGAATGGGGCCGATGTTGATACTAATTTGTTATGAGAGAAAAACACTGTTATTTCGCTGAAACGGTACGGCTGATAAGTTCAAGCGAATAGGGCCTAATTATGGTTTTTTTTCTTTTTTGAATTAAAAACTATCGTGGCTCATGCTTCCTTACTGGTGTGCTAGCAAGGTCATGTGATTATAAAGACAATGTGTATTTTTTATTGTTATTTAGATAATATATGTAATTTTGTTATTGTTTGACTTCAAAGAAAATCCTAATTATCTTTTGTGAGTTGTCCTTTCTAATTATACTAGCCGGTTCTCTAACATCGTTGCCTGAAAATTTAGATACCTGAAATATGTCAACTCTCATTGTTCTAGCTAATGCACTTCTTAAGGCAAATTCAAGGTGAAAAGGTGCAGTGATAACCAATAGCGTGTTAAGTTTGCAATGAACACAACCCATACCAAAATTGGTAACCCTAACAAAAGTCGGTCTCTATCGTCTGTTCAGTAATGTCACAATGGAAGTTGGTTCATGTGTTGTTCATTTTCAGCATACGACATAACAGAAGGCAGTTTCTATTTTCTGTCTACTTCTAATGTATATTTTGCGACAAAAGTTTGCTTTGGTTGTCGGTTTCAATATATGTCATAGCAATAGTAACATCATAACCGAAGTTGGTTCATTTGTTGTTCGTTTTCAACATACGTCGTAATGGATTGTTTCTATTTTTGTCTACTTCTGATATATATATTTCACGACAAAAGTTCGCTTTGATTGTCGGTTTCAATATATGCCGTGACAAAAGCACTTTTCTATGCTGTTTCTTTTCAACATTTGTAACGGAAGTCGGTTCCTATTATTATTTTCTGATATTTTTCATAGTGAAAACGGGTTCTTATTTTACATATTTATGTTATAATATCTATCATAATGGGATTTGATGTAAGTTCTAATAGTTGCCTATTTTCGATGTATAACGGAAGTTGGTTCCTATTTTTGTCAATTAGTCACTTTGAATATCTGCTTCCTTTATTTTTCTCCTGTGTTCTCTCTTCTCTAGTAAGCCTTGGGTTGCTTTTTTGCACTTGTGTTTGCTACCCTCTTAATGAAAACATGTTTACACATGGCTATGAAAAAAAGAATATATGACACAAGCTATGTTAGACGAATCTAATGGCGCAAGCAAACAACTAGAGTATTATTAGACTCCTCATGTGTCCTCTAGGGTTTTGTAGCTTTCTCACCATGTGCCACTCTGTTTCTATGCAAGTTGACGTCGAGGGACTAGTATCCATTGCTTAATGATGTGCTAGCACCCGGGAACACCTTTATTACCAATAATCAACGTAGAAGCAATCATATTAACTTTTGCATCCAAGAGGATTTTTTTTTGACAAAAGCCCTTTGAATGATATAATAGGAATGCCAGCATAACTTGTACATTGAAGTCCTTGATGAACAACTACTATCATCGAGGTCATGAGGCGATAAGGTATTTCTGAAATCTGAATCTTTCATGCCAAACACTCAAGATGTTGCAATAGCAAAATAATTGCAAACAAATAACAAATAGAACTGAGTATTTCCTAGATGACAAAGAAAGTCCAGTTAAATTATGCGCCCAAACCTGCCCATGGGCAAAGGTTCGACCTATTTTTGGGCTAGGGCAACCACTCATTTTTGTATTAAAAATAATCAGGATAATAGTTTTAGGACCGACTGATTTCTTTTGTTGTTTAAGGGTTTGTTTGGTTGCACTCTAATCTATATGTATTAGGGTGGATTAGAGTAAAACCAATGCTTGGCTACACTTTAATCTGCTCCAATCCACATGTATTAGATTGAATAAGAATGGAAATAATTAGTTTTTCACCTAATCTACCATAATACATATAGATTAAGGTTGATTAGAATGTTGCCAATCGAAAAAGATGAGTTCCTTTTCCATTCAACAAAGAAAGAATCATCTTAAAAATTCTTTTGAGTCCTAACCCCTTTGTAGGTAATTAGTAAGTGAACCTGCCCAAAGAGAGCCCCCTTAGAGTCAAGACCTAAGGGGATTGTTTAGGACCGCTCCATAAATACTGCTCCACAAATTCCATCGTGGAGCAACTCCACAAAAACTAAAAACATTCCTCTTTAAGTACTCTTACAACTTCACCTTTTTTCTAGAGCAGAGTTTATAAAGCTGCACATGTTTGACTTAAAAATATGGAGCCGTCCCAAACAGACACTAGCTCTGTTACAGGACCCGAGAGTGAAATTTCAATCATCCATCGTTGGACAAACAAATGGAGCAAAGGACAAGGACTCATGTCTCATGTCATGTGCCCGTGATCCGTGAACACAATATACTGGGCCGGGATTTCACACCAAAAAAATATGCCGGGTTGTAGGCCCTTTTCTAGCAGGGAAGCACGTAGTAGAAACCAAACCAGAGCCCACGAAACAGGACTTGTGATGACGGTCTAGGCCCAAGAAAGCCCGGTTCAGACTGGATAAAAGGAGTCGAGACGCAGACACCTGTTCGGTTTCGGCGGTCCCCACGACACGTCATCGCCGTGGCCCAGCGCTCGTTTCCAGAAGCAGCCGCGAGCTTCCACCGTCTTCCTCCCGTGCTTTTTCTCGAGCGATCCGTTTGGTCCGACCACCACAGCGCGAGAGGAGGAGAGAGCGCGCGCAACTGAGCAAGAGAGTGGACGGCGACGGCGACGATGAGGGGGTGGCGAGAGGGGGTGGAGGTGGTGGCTCTGTCGCTGCGGGGCTACGGCTACGGCAACGAGGACGAGGAGGAGGACCGGCCGGAGAAGCCGCGGCGGTACGGGGTGACGGAGATGCGGAGCCCCTTCTACTCCTTCCGCCCCGCAAACCAGGCGCTCCAGGTTCGCCTCCGGCTCACAGCTGCCAGTCTGCCACCCCTGTTTTGGGCGCTGCGTGTGCTCTGCTCTGATTCGTTTGGTGTTGTGTTGTGCCGAGCTGGATGCCTGGATTGGGCGTATTCTAGTTGGGACTTGGAGTGAGATTCAGTTTCCGTGGAATGCGAATACGGCGTGTTTGTTTCGGTGAAAGACGCGTGTGATGGTTAATTAGTCTCTATAAGACTATAATAGATTCATACTAGTGCTTGGATTGAAACCAAATGAGTAGTTTCAGAATGTGATCGTCGTGGGCGTTGCCAAATTTTCGAACCGAAATAGCCGATTCATGCTAATTGTACTGGTATTTTTATATTTATCCAGCATCTAGGCTGTTATGTGATCGAGGCACAATGAAGTGTAGATTACTCCTTGGATTTTGATTTTAGCAAGGAATAACTAGTCCCCAGCTGTTTTTAAAGACCCCCCGGGGGGATTGGACATAGACAGTAATAGTACAGTTCACCATAGGAACGAATATCAATAGCTATTTACTGGTTTTTGCAGGCACTGGGTGGTTATGCTTAAATGACTGCTGTATATTTTCCTCTCTTTTTTCACCATCCTAACCATTACTGACACTCAAGCCAAACATTTTCTTTTTATTATTTCAGGAAATATTGGATTCTGTTAGTCCATTTGTTGATGGTTTGAAGTTTTCTGGAGGATGCCATAGTTTGATGGGAAAGGAGTTGGTTAGAGAGATCACTGATCTAGCACACAAGCATGACATTTATGTGAGCACAGGTGATTGGGCAGAGCATTTGCTGCGTCAAGGACCCTCTTCTTTCAAGCAATATGTAGAGGTATGCGCGTCTGTTATGGTTATGTAATTTTGTGACAGTTTGAAAACAATGTGTGAAATCACTTCCGAGTAGCACATGACATGAGTATTCCACTTCAGGAATGCAAGGCCTTAGGGTTTGACACAATTGAGCTGAATGCTGGATCTCTCAACCTCCCTGAAGAAGCTCTGTTGAGGCTAGTCCGCCTCATCAAGAGTAGTGGTTTGAGGGCAAAGCCAATGTTTTCAGTGAAGTTTGACAGTTCTGATATTCCAGCATCTCGTGGTAGGGCCTGTGGGGCGTACATAGCTCCGGTCAAGGAGAAGACCTCAGGTAAACCAAACAGGGGTGTCTTTTCAACATTTATTATACACACTGTGATTGGTATGACCCTAGTTACCTCCTATCATACTGAGTACTGAATAATGTTTGCACAAAGCAGCAGCTCTTATACTGAACAATGGTCAGTTAGACGGTTCGTTTAACTAACTGCTTGAATGTCTTGCGTTTTTTCATTCAACATTCATAATTTAGCCGTTTTTGCCACCATTGTCTTTTGTTATCACAGTTCACAGCCTTGCACACTATGCTACGCCATTTTTTCTAAGCTATAGTATGGCAAAATCAAATTCCTTTTTTTTACTCAGAACATGTGTGTTTGGTGTCCACTCTTGCAGAAAGAGTTGAAGATGTTGACCTGCTGATTAGGAGGGCGGAGAGATGCTTGGAAGCAGGCGCAGATATGATCATGATCGACGCCGATGATGTTTGCCAGCGTGCTGAATCTCTGAGGACAGACATCATCGCCAAGATTGTAGGCCGGCTCGGGCTTGATAAAACCATGTTTGAAGCTTCCAACCCCAACACCACAGAGTGGTTTGTCAGACGATATGGCCCAAGGGTACTGACTCCTCCTCTCCCCCCTGAATAAACTCAAGCTGAGTAATGCTGATACCATTGTTTCTCGTGGTTCATTTGATCCCAAAGTTTTGACATGTGTCGGGCTTATGTAGGTAAATCTATTTGTCGACCACTCTGACGTGATGAATCTGGAGCGCCTCCGGGGCTTCAACATGCACCGAAGCAACTTGGCCTCTCGTTATGCCTCGCCGTTCTTCCTGATGTAATGGGCTAATGACCATTCCCGTATCCTGAGCTGCGACAGTTACGTTTCTACTTGGAGTTGTAAGCCTCGCACAGCTTGTTATGTCCTCGATGTAACCACCAGCGAGCAGCGGCATAGCATCTGCTATGTTATCAGCAACGCTACTGTAATAATCAGTTCTGTGGCGTAAGTAGTGTATGGGTGTTTGTGTTTCATCGCATCGATGAGCCAGATCCCTGGATTCATGTTTGTGCGGTTGCATGCGTGTGAATATCGGCATTTTCTGTTTTTCAGAGCATGAGAGCACGTCTCCGCATGAAATTCGGGAATTTTCTGGTTTCAAAAGCAGGACAGAGGTGTACAATGGTGAAAATAGTTTTCCAGCTTGGACTTCACGTTTAACATCATCTTTCAGATCATTGGATCAAACCAACATGGATCATGAGCTGGCAATTTGTTATTGGTGTCTTCGGCAACAATGACCTCAAACCAAACAAAGTTGTTACTTGAAATCGCATCAAAACTAGAATGATAACTACTAGAATCGTGAAATCTTATTATATGAATCATATAACTACTTAACAAAGTTGTAGAATCAATTAGTTAACAGAGTTGTAGAATCAATCTGATAACCTAAGTGGTGATATACTCAAGTCATATGACACATTGACTAGAGCTGGCAAGAACCATATTTCTATGGACTTTCTTTCCACTATGGATACAAATTTTCCATGGTAAAAGAACAAGAAAAATATAAAAATCAACAATGCAGTATTGTATTGATTCAGTAAATAAGTTTAGCAGTAATACAGTCATTTTCAGCCACAGAACTTAACCAAACTATCGGAGTATATCAGCCGTAAAATAACATATATGAAAATTACAGCAATTCAATATGCTCATTTTCTTGAGCACCAGTAATTTCAGGCAAGGGGAAGCATAGTCACTTCAAGATTTGATTTCAATTTTGAAGACCGTGTGCCCACAACTTGAGTCTTCGATGCATTTGCTGAACCAGCCCTAGGTTTCTCACCCCTGGAGGCACATCCTAGTGCTGCAGAAACATAAACATTTAAAAAAAAACAGAGAGAATCAACTAATTGAGAAATTAATGTTTGCTTGAACATTTGTTACTCAGCAGTTAACTAAACAACCCAAGATAACTCACTACACGCAGATACTAAAAAGCAAAACTACAAACATACGACAGATTCAGACCTCCGTATAAACTAGAAATAACTCTGTTTTCATTCCTGTTTCTATGCTGCTATTAAGTGGCATTGTCAGGCATTTGAGATCATCAGCTATGCATAAGCATGACGAGATTAATTCTCTGGAGCGTAGAAGCTAGTGTAGGTTATTAATTCTTTTGGTTTCCATGACATCCTGCTCATCAATCCCTTCCTAACTGATGAGCCTAGATTTAGATAAGTTATCAGGAACCCCGTCTTTACAATTTCAACAATGGTTCATAAAGAATAGGTAGGAGCACATATACAAAAGTGTATGGAACACTTGTGTACCAAGTGTATGGAACATAATACATGTTTTAAATGTACGGAAAATTATAAGCAAGCAAAGTTGTACTGCTGTACCTGGACCCTGGAGGTTGGAGTGCAGAAGCTTATGTAAGGAACAACATCCTTGTCGCCACGGCAGTAGTTGGCTACCTTTATCTCTATGCTTCAGCTGCAGCATCGGTTCGCGTACAGACACACACGAACACCTCACTCACACCATTTATACACAACCAGACCTACAACTATACTGGACCTGCGAGAGTATGATCACCCTCAGGTATTGCCATTAGAAGAAAACCTTCTCACGCACGCCCAGAAAACCCCCGAACCCCTGCCTCACCCTTACACAGCGGCACCGTCGCCCTATGAGAACGGGCCGGTCCTTAGACCTGTGCTTTGGCGTGGGACAGATGAGGGGATTTTTTTTAACCCCAGTCTGAAATTCGCTCCCACGAGGAGTCTAACCCAGGACCTGAGAAGTGCCGCCGGGACGCTCTAACCAGTTGGACTAGAGGCCCTTTGGCAGACCTACAACTATACACAGATATGAAGACGCGTACTTGAGAGGTCACCAGAAACATGAAGGCTCTGTAGGCGATGGGTACGTCGCAGTTCTCTTGTGGCACCACGTGTTGAGAGACTTCACTAAAATGTTATTATGGGAATAAATTCCAGTGAGAACACCAGCGCAGAATCTGAGATTACGAACGCTGGTGGGCAGCGTGCACACCTGCAATGCATGCCAACCGAGCTAGAGCTCGTTCTCAATTTATCTGACATCCTTATGAACAGGACACGGTTGGCACCACCATCCGCGAAACCATTCACCTGAATTGAGTTCTTGATGAGTACACCTGAAGGAAGCACTTTCCGAAGATCAATGACTCTAGTTAGAACAAAGCCTGCATCTCCATCTGGACAAGCCACCCTCGACCATAGCTGTAGTTTGTCCTTCACGTTGGCAGCAAATCCTAGCCCACCATCATCATCAGTCATGAGCACAATGCTTCGTGTCAGACGACGGACTCATGTGGTAGGCGAACTATAGATACTTCCCGTGTGGCCATGTCGTATTCCACGATCTCGTCGTTAAGATGAACCAAGAAGTAGAACACGCTCCGCACGAGGACGCCGGGCGCAGGCTTCAGGATGTGAGGAAATTGGGGGTGGGGCGCTCACAAACGGTTACGTTGCTCCACGCAGCAGCCTCACGGACAAGTACATTTTGTGGGGCTTGATGTCAATGACGACAACCAGGAAAGGTCTCTGGCGGCAGTCGAGGTGGTCGCAGTCGCCACCGGCGGCGGCGGCGGCGTCGTTCCACCTGCGATAGTACCCGTGCAGTAGAGCGGCGGCTCGAGCAGGTCTCGCTGCTCGTCCGTGACGGGGTCCCAGACGGAGAGATCAGCCCGCCCATAACTCGAAGGAGCGCTCCGCCAGAGCAGGACGTGGCCGTGGCGGGCATCGACGGCGCACCAGCCGTATTGGCCGCGGCCGGCGGCAGCGCGCGCCGGGAGGAAGGAGATTGTGGGGACGAAGTATGCCGTCGGCATTCGACGCAGGGGGAAGTGTCTGTCAGTGGCGGACCGGGACAGGTAGTTCTAGTAAAAAAAATTTATGTGTAATACTGTAAAATCTAAATAAAAAGTTGAATAAATATAGCTATAAATTAATTAAATTACGATAATACATTTAAAAGGTTCGAAATTTACATAAATATTCTCTCCATACGGTAAAGAAAGTCGTTTAGGATATGATTTAGCATATCAATGGGTGATTAATTAAGGGGTATTTTTTCCTATTTTATCTTATTAAATAGGGTTGCGGGTATCACCTATCCAACAAACTTTCGTAGCTGGACTGGTAAGCGCGCTGCAGCCTGAGACAAGAGGCCCCCGGTTCGATCCCTCTTGGGCGTGTTATTTTTTTGAAGAGCTTGTGGATTTGTGGTGTCTTCCGCCTGGGCTGAGACGAGAGTGACCGTGGGCCGGTTTCTGAAGAGTAGTAATAGAATTTTGGGCTAAATTTGTGGGTAGTCTTGGACCTACCTGGACTACTCACTGGGTCCGCCACTTGTGTGACCACGTCCTTGCGGTAGAGCACGCCAAGCTAGGGAGCACGCTGCGGTGGAACTCGAGGAACATGCTGCGTAACTCAAGATGGCAACGGGTACCCGAAATCCGAGTACCCGACGGGTTTTACCCGATAAGGAGGCTGGTATGGAAGACATTTTGCACCCGCGGGTACGTTATTGGACGAATTCTTGTACCCATCGGGTATGCGGGTACGGGTGTGGGTGTATACTATCCATACCCGCATACCCGCGGGTAAAAAAAACCCGCATAAATAATATCCAACCTCTGCAATTTTAGCCCATATAAGCATATAGCCCATATTTGGCCCATATAAGCATATGAGTATATATATTCCAGAACTCCCTCAAACCCTAATCCTCATCCTCACACCACTCCACCAGCCCATATTTCTGTTTTGCTGCTCTATTGTTGATTTGTTTTGCTGGAAGCTATTATATTTTGGTGTGTGAACTCGGGTATATTGTCGGGTAAGAATTACCCGTCGGGTGCGGGTATGGAATGAATTTTCTACCCGCCTGCGGGTACGGGTAACCCGACGGGTAAGATTTTGATCTGGCGGGTGCGGGTACGGGTGGCCAGTACCCATCGGGTACGTACCCGTTGCCATCTTGATGCGTAACGCGGCGCCACGGGATATTTCACTTATTGCCATTTTTTATCGATGGCACCTCTCCATTTACTAGTTTTACGATGGAACCTACATAATTGTCATTCAAAACAGTGAGTCTCATACGTTTTTGCCATTTTTGCTGACGTGGCACGCCACGCAAGCGTGCCAGAGCAGTAGGTCCCGTGGGAGTCCTAACTTAGCACAGGAAAAGACCGTTTTGCCCCCGCCTTCTTCTGCCTTGAGGCCCAGCGCCGGTCGCTCCTTTAGTCAAACCCACTCATAGCCGAGAGCCCTTGTCTCCCCTAGCCCTCAGGTGGAGGTGTCCCACGTGGTGGCGTGTACACGGACATGGGCTTGGACGGGAAGTCCCCACCCATGGCGTCCGACCAGCGCACCTCGCTCGCGTCGTCCACGTAGAAGGACACGGCGACGGCCGTCCATAGGATGGAGTAGCAGAGGAACTTGTAACACCCTCGGTGTTACACCCTAAATTATTTACTAAAATATGTCATGAGCATCATGTTTATGTGTTAATGCATGTGATAGAATATGTAGATAAATTTCTTGTAACTTAAAAAGACTAATAAAAATATTAAACGAAAGTTGATTCAACAGTTCATGTATATCAAGTAGGGTTTAAAACTAATTTTTATTAAGCAAAAATACTATAGAACATGTGTATGATACTTAAATAAGTTTGAAGTACAAACTTTGTAGATGACAGTGAAATACTTGCTGTTAAAAAATAATATTACTAGCTAATATTTTTACTAGCTTAGAAATTGCAAATTGAAATCAAGTTCAGCTAAAAAACTTAGAAAAATTTCTAAGTCTGTCAACAGCTAGGCATTGCTATGTTTAGCAAATTATTTTGAGAGATTGGGTTAGAGGGTGGTGCACAGTTATAGCTTGATTTGGTAGTCTCATATGACATCTTGAGCATGGTGAAGATGGTTTGACGCCTGAAGCAACCATTTAGTTGTTTTGGGCGCTTTAAAATTCATGCACAGCTCGGTCTAGAGTTGGTTGGCCGCGTGGGCGCGGTCACTACGATCGGGTGCTCGGCGTCACCGCGTTGGTATCACGTGCGCGCGCTGCTGCTGAAAGGGTCGAGATGGCGACTAGAGGAGGGTGAATAGTCTTTTCTAAAACTTAATCTCGTCGGCTAACCGAAACAAGTGCGGAATTATAACTATCGGTCTAGCCAAGACTACACCCCTCTATCTATATTCACTAACACCTTTCAAAGAAACTAATTGGCAACAAAGGTGCCGGACTAGATAGAGCTCTCCTAACCAATTCTAGAAGCAAGGTCACACAAACCTATACCACTAATACTTTAGGCGACAAGGGAGCTTCTACACATGCTAGTAAGCAAGAGCACAAAGCCAACTAAGCTCACTAGCAATACTTAATAACAAGGCAACCAATGCCAAATTAGAGAGCGCAATTACTTAGCTACACAAACTAAGCAATGTGACTAACAAGGTTACGGAAACCAAATTAGCCACGCAAAGGAGCTACTTCTATACTACACAAGCAAGAAGATAACTAGTAAGCTACACAAGCTAACTAATTATAAGAGCAACTACACGAGCTTAATATGTATAAAAGTAATTACAAGCTTGTGTAATGGGGATGCAAATCAATGGGAAGAACAAAGTTGACACGATGATTTTTCTCCCGAGGTTCACGTGTTTGCCAACACGCTAGTCCGTTGTGTCGACCGCTCACTTGGTGGTTCGGCGGCTAATTAGCATCACCCGCTAAGCTCGCACGTCGGACGCCGCAAGAACCTACCCCTTGAGTGAGGGTAGCTCAATGACACGCTTTACTAAAGTTGCTCTTCGCGACTCCCGCGGGGCGAGCACAAGTACCCCTCACAAAGCACTTCTCCGGAGCGCCGCATAAGTTTCTTGCGGGCTTCCACGGAGACCACCACCAAGCCGTCTAGGAGGTGGCAACCTCCAAGAGTAAAAAGCACCACCGGCTTGCAACTCGATTACCTAGTGCCACTTGATGCAACCTCATGATGCAATCGCACTAGAATTGCTCACTCACACAATAGGATGATCACTATCAAGTATGTGTGAGATGGAGGGCTCCTAAGCACTCTCAAGCATGGACACAAAGTCCCCCAAGGTGCTCCGCACCAGCCATGGCTGAGGGTCACTTCTATTTATAGCCCCAAGGGCTAAACTAGCCGTTACCCCTTCACTGGGCGTTTTTCGGGCTGACCGGACGCAGCACCGGACGCGACAGTCGTGCATACCGGACGCGTCTAGTCACTATACCGGACGTGTCCGGTAGCGCCTAACCGCCACGTGTCCCATTCAAGCTAGCTGTTGCCACAACGGCTCTCTGACATGTCCGACCGGACGCTCACACAGGACGCAGAGGCAGACATGACCGGACACTGAGGTGCTGCGTCCGGTCGAGTCTAGTAAGCACCCAGGTCCGACCGGACGCGTCCGGTCGACCGTTCACAGAACACCGACCATGCAGATTCACACCGGACACGTCCGGTGTGGCGACCGAACGCGTCCAGTCGCTGAGTTCGTCGGTTAATACCGGTCGTGTTCGATCACCAGACCAGATGTGTCCGGTCACTCTCTGACCAGCGCGACTCACTCCTTTTCTTCACCAAGTTGATCCACATCAACTCCAACTTTATTTCCTTTGTAAATATGCCAACACCACCAAGTGTACACCACCATGTGTATGTGTGTTAGCTTTTTACAATCATTTTCCAAAGTGTTAGCCACTCAACTTGCCACGCCACTCAATCCTAGCGACGATGCAAAGTTAGATCACTCGAGTGGCACTTAGATGACCGATATGCAAATAAGTTTGCTCCTCTTGATAGTACGGCCATCTATCATAAACCCAGCCATAAACTTCTCTACACTCCTATGACCGGTGAAATGAAATGCCCTAGGTTATACATTTGCCTTGCGCATTCCATTCCATCTCCTCCAACATCGATGCAACACATGCACCAACACGATCAACAATGATATGATCCACTTCATATCATCACGTGATCATATTGGTTCATCGATCTTGACTTCACTTGCTCTTTACCGTTGCCATCGTCCATCGGCGTCAAGTCTTGCTCAAGCTTCACCGCCACGCGGTCCATCACTCCAAAGCCTTCGACTTGCCCTTCACGCTTGCAACCGGTCCATCAAGCCAAGTCTTGTCTTGATCTTCTCCACCTTGATCACATGACTCAATGTCATGTCTCATGTGCAATAAGCTCCTTCATCATCACATGTGTGAGCTTTGCAACATCTCCAAGCCATTTTCACCTCCATGGCATATGTTGCTCACACACATGTGCCTGTAGACTAATTACCTGTGTATCTCACATAAACACAATTAGTCCACCTAAGTTGTCACTCAATTACCAAAACCAAACAAGGACCTTTCAGCTGTGCGTGGCCGACCATGGCTGCCTCTGGCCTAGCTACGGCCCGACTGTCGCTGGCCCCACCGCGCCGAGCTGCTGTCGCCCACCCCATGCCACGACGAAGCCACTGCTGGTGCTATCACCTTGCCGCCGCGTCCGTGTAGCCTCGCCACGCTGCTGACCCGTCTCGCACCGCGACGCTGCCGCAACCATCGCATCGTCATTGCATCCGTGCCTGTTCGCTGTACCCTCTGCGCCGCTGCCAGCCCAGTTCGAGGCTACCACTGCCGCGCGCATGTGGCCGGACTCACCATTGCCTTGTCATTTAAGACACTGCGGACGCTTGGGCCATGCCAGTCCGGTATGTGCGCGCCTTGTCCATAGCGTCTACACGTGTGCCTCCACGTTCACGCTGACCGTCTACCGCCAAGGCAAGGACGTGTAGAGCCCACCTACCATGCCCCATCTCTCTCTTTCTCTCTTTCTCCCTCTACCATCGCCACGAGCCGCGCCATCCAATTTACCCAGTGAACGATCACCTCCATTCAATTCATCGTATCCACGGCTTCACCACTAGGTCCTCTCGCTGCCTGACCCTACCTAGCCTTGAACCGTGCCCGGCCAAGCCCCAATTTAGAGTTTCTTCCGCCATCGTGCCAATAAGGCCGCGTCCGGCCGTGGATGTGGGTAGCCCTCCTACCGTCCCTACCAAGCCAATTCACTTGCACCACTAGCTTCACCTTGCCTCCCTCTCCACCTTACGTGCCTTAGCCGAACCTCTACCGCCTCCCTATCGTCACTAACGCGACCGTGCCGCCGCGGTGCACTGCCGCATGGCTCGGCCGCACATCGCCAGCTCTCCTCCACCATCCTCCACCCCAACCGTCACCTCGGCAAGGTCCACGGTAGTCTACTAATGCTCTCTCGCTAGCCAATAGGTGCTCTAGATCGCTGGGGCAGCTGCGCCGCCATAGCGGATGGCCACGCGTCGCTCCAGCTTGCTCCAGCGCATCTTGCGTAGTTCCCAGGTGGCCGGCGTAGGCGCTCAGTGCCACCGCTCACCGCGCTGCCGTGCACTAAGTTGTCGGGGGTACGCGCAGGTGAATTAGGGAAAAATCAGGGGGTTAAGTGAGAAGGTTTGAGAGAGGGGGAAATAATGTTAGTACTTCTGTCGGTGTTTTGGAACCGGGGGTCCCCCAACCGACGAGTGAATTTGTGCTGCGTGCCCCTAATCCCGGATGGTGATGCAAAGAGACACAAGGTTTATACTGGTTCGGGCAATCGAAGCCCTACGTCCAGTCTGAGAGATCGATCTTGTATTCCTTGCATCTGAGTGCTCGTAGTAGGGGTTACAAGCTAGGTGAGAGAGGGAGCTAACCCCAGATCTCGGCGAGGGTGATGCGGACTGCTCGAGACGTTGCTCCCAAGCAGCCCGGAAGTGCGTGGTTCTATCGGTGTGTTCGTTTTTTCTCTGCCCCCCTAGAAATGGCCCCGGCTACCTCCTTTTATAGTCACAAGGAGGAAGCCAGAAGTACATGAGAAGGCTACTATTTGCTGACGTATTCCGCTCCCTGGAGTAGCATGGCGTTGTGGGAGTTTCCGTCGATGTCTAATCGGTATGGTCTGGCGACATGTGGCGCTCCTGTACTTTTGTTGACTTGGTGAAGTGCCGAGGTCTGGTGGCTGCCGTAGTAGGCTGTGATGAAGCCTGCCGTGCTGAGGCCGAGACCCACTGTGCCGAGGCCTGCTGTGCCGAGGCCTTCAGCAGGTGGCAACGTGAGGTCTGGGCGGCCATCGTCGATAGTTGATTTAGGCGGAACAGTGCGGAACGTGCATCTACAGGATACGGTACCCTGTATCGTCAGTAAGGGATGGAAAAAAGGCGATTTGGCCGTTGTCCTGTCGCCCCTGTCGCGGCGTACTACCGATCGTGGCTTACGTAGTGGGGGCAGCTGGGCGCTTTAATTGGATGTGATAGCCTGCCAGAGTGACTTTTGAGGTGGAGGCGACGAGGTTGCGGGACGAGCCCAGCTTCGGGCGAGGCGGAACATGGCCAGTTCGCCCGAGGCCCTACCGGGAGTCTCGGGCGAGGCGGAACTCAGTTAGTTCGTCGGAGGTCACAGGAACCCGGTTCCGACTCCCCACGTCGTGTCCGTCCTGGGTGTAGGAGTTTAGGCGGCACAGTAGCCGGTAACCCCTGCACAGTCCCGCCGTGGATGGCAGGGTGCTGACGTGACGGTCGTCTGGTCTGCCACTTCGCTGTACTGTGCCGTCGTGGGGTTTGTCGGAGTGGTTGAGCGCCTTGATGGGACGTGCGGAAGTGACATGCTGGTCATACTCGGTCTCGTGCGTCGCGGGGCTCCAGTACGGCTTGATGCAGGACATGGCGCGACGTGCTGGTTGCCGTGTAATGACGTCGTAGGGAGTAGCGGCTCTGCAGATGCCGAGGCCGAGCCATCGTGTGGGGCTCGGTGGTCATGGACCCTCACGCTGCCGAGCCCGTGAGGCAATCTGTCGAGGTCTTGGGGGGAGTTATTGGCCCTGGGTACTGATTCCGAGGCCACAGTAGCCCAGATGTGGCTCCCCGCGCTGCATTGTCCTTGGTGCAGGAGTTGGCAGTACAGTGAGGCATGGGCGTTACGGTGGTTAGTACAGTGGCGGGTAACCCCTGCCTAGTCCTGCCTCCTGTCCCATCGGCCACTTGCTGTACTGTGCCGGGCGTGCGGCTGTTGTCAGGGGCAGCAGTTGGCTGAGTTGATGTGACGCGACGTTTTGCCAGAGGGACGGGAGAAGGAAGAGGTAGCGGAGTGCTGCCGAGCCCTCCTTGCGTGAGACGGAGGGTCGGTGGCCCGGCCGAGGCCTTCGGCGGGGAATCGACCGAGGCCCACGGTGAGGGGGCCTCGGGCGAATCGGAGAATCGGCCGAGGCCCGATGAGGCCTCGGGCGAGTCGGAGAATCGGCCGAGGCCAGCAGTGTTTAGCTGGTTTCGATCTTTACGAAATCTAAGCAGTCGTTTTTTGACCTTGCTTAGGGTACCCCTTCTCACGGTATCCGACAGTAGCCCCCGAGCCTTGGGGGGAGTGGAGGCACTCCCCCTGAGGTTCTGATGAGAATTGGCTCTTGATAGTTCCTGTCGGGATGGGGTTCTGTTTTCGAGGTTTCGGTGGGTGCGCGCGAGCGCACCCGCCGGGTGTAGCCCCCGAGGCCCTGGAGGAGTGATTTTCACTTCTTCAGGGGCTTTTTTCTCTTTCGAGTGAGGCGTTTTGATCGTGTTTGCCAGGCCCGTGGGTGCGAGTTCGGGTCGCGGGGCCTCGACGATGTTTGCGGAAAGAGCCCCTTAGCCTCTGCCTGGAGCGAGAGGGCCGTCAGGGGTTCCCCCGGCTTTTTTGTATGACCCTCGTGCTTCCTTTTCGCTCGGAAGGAGGGGTGGAGGATGCCATGCTACCCTCGGTGGGCGCGAGCGATGGCATCTTCGGTGAGCTGTTATCGGGTAAGTCCGAGTGGAGGCCCGTACCCCGTTCGCTGGGGGTCGGCTAGTGGTCCGGAGACGCGCTCCAAGAGTACCGGAGGGTTTCTCTAGTGGGTGCCGAGGCCGTTCGCTGGGCCTCGGTGGCTCGGTGCCTCCCTACGGTGGGATCCCATTCGGAGACCTCCCTGCCGGTCTCGGACACGACACGGGGCGCGCTCGTACAGGCTCGCCCGTAGTCGTCCCTGACTCTTTTGCCCTGGGGCAGCTATCGAAACCCCTGGGGGGCCCAGCTTTCGAACCCCTGGACCGTAACGGGCTCGGGTCGCTTGTCTTTATCTTGGGTGCAGGAAGAGCCCCCTAGCCTCCGCACGGAGTGAGAGGGCGGTCAGGGGTCCTCCCGGCTTTTTTGCCCGTCCCCCGCCCGTCCTTTTCGCTCGGACGGGGGGGCTGTTTGCCGAGCCCACTCGTGTGCGAGCCTGAGCCGCTGGGTCTCGGCAAAGTTGCAGGAGGAGCCCCCGAGTCTCTCGCACGGAGCGAGAGAGCGGTCACAGGTCCCCTGGCTTTTGGTTCGCCCCTCGCGCGTGAGGGTCTGACTGCCGAGCCCCCCTCGGGTGCGAGCCTAGGTCGCGGGGTCTCGGCGTCTTTTGCAGAAGGAGCTCCCTAGCCTCTGCACGGAGCGAGAGGGCCGTCAGGAGTTCTTCCGGCTTTTTGAACGACCCTCGCGCTTCCTTTTCGCTCGGAAGGAGGGTTTGTTTTGCCGAGACCCCTCGTGTGCGAGCTCAAGTCGCTGGGCCTCGGCAACGTTTTGCAGGAAGAGTCCCTTAGCCTCTGCACGGAGCAAGGGGGCCGTCAGGGATTCTCCTGACTTTTTATTCGACCCTCGCGCTTCCTTTTCGCTCGGAAGGAGGGGTGGAATGTGCCACGCTACCCTCGGTGGGCGCGAGCGATGGCACTTCCGGTGAGCTGTTATCGGGTAAGTCCGAGTGGAGGCCCGTACCCCGTTCGCTGGGGGTCGGCTAGCGGTCCGGAGACGCGCTCCAAGAGTACCGGAGGGTTTCTCTAGTGGGTGCCGAGGCCGTTCGCTGGGCCTCGGTGCCTCCCTACGGTGGGATCCCATTCGGAGACCTCCCTGCCGGTCTCGGACACAACACAGGGCGTCCCAAGCGTTTCGCTTGCTTGGGCCTCGGCCTCGCATAGGCTCGCCCGTAGTTGCCCCTGACTCTGTTGCCCTGGGGCGGCTGTCGAAACCCCTGAGGGCCCAGCCTTCGAACCCCTGGACCGTAGCGGGCTCGGTGCCCAGTTCCTTCGCCTGGAAGGAATCGGGGGGGTTATTTCTCCGCCTACGGCTAATTAATTGCAGGCGCGTCTTTTGAGGCGGCTTTCTCGGGGAGGCGAAACGGCACCTGCTGCTGCTGCGGTTGGACGCGACGTGGCGTCAGCCGACGGGACGTACCTGCACGCGCGGTTAACGAGGAGTGCGTGGGCGGTAAGACCGGATCTGGATAACCGCGCCGGATTTTCTGGGGGAAACTTCCCCGATTTCGTCGCCCGGCGGTTTCGATTCGTCCCTGCATAAATACGCAAACAGCCTCGCCCTCTCCCTCCTTACCTTTTCCGCGTTCGCTTTTGCTGCCTCCGTGCCGTCGCTGAGAGCATAGAGCGCCGGGGAAGAGAAGGGCGAGGGCGAGAGATCGAAAGAGAGAGGGAGAGAGATTACCGCCCTAGCAGCGTCCTCCGCCGCGCAATGGCTGGTGGTCCCGTCATCCTCCCGGCGGATCCCTGGGGGCGGTCCGACATCACCGAGGAGAAGCTGCAGTCGCTCGTGGAGGCCGGTCTTCTTCGCCCAATCACCGACCCCGACGAGCCGGAGTGGATTGCTCCGGGGGACGAGTCGGAGCCGAGGCCGCGCGACGGTTACGTGGTGAGCTTCGTCGTCTTCCACGAGCGAGGCTTCGGGTCGCCGGCGGATAGCTTCATGCGGGCACTCCCGCACTACTATGGCGTGGAGCTGCACAACTTCAGCCCCAACTCCATCGCGCAGGCGGCCATCTTCGTCGCCGTCTGCGAGGGGTATCTGGGGATCGCTCCCCACTGGGAGTTGTGGCTCCATTTGTTCCGAGCGACGTTCACCTCCAAGCCGGGGGGGACGAGGGGGGCTCGGAAGGCGCAGAGGGCCGGCGGCTGCACCCTTCACGTGCGCCAAGACCGGCAGTCCCTCTACATCCCGGCCCAGCTGTCAACGTCCAACCGTCGTTGGTATGACGGCTGGTTCTACCTCCGCAACGACGGCGGAGGACTTCCCCCTTATACCGGGCGGGTTGTAGAGAGTCAACCGGAGAAGTGGGGATACGGCGTCATCAAGGTCGACCAGCCTAGGCTGGAACCGCTCTTGAGGGCCTTGGGGAAGCTACGTGACTGCGGCCTCTCGGCGGCCGTGGTCGTGGCGGCCTTTCACCGCCGGAGGGTGTTGCCGCTAATGGCCCGGCGGCGGCGGCTGTTCGAGATGACGCCGAGCGACCCGATCGCTGGTATTAAGATGTCCGCCTCCGCCCTTACCGACGATGAGACCCTGCGTCGGGTGAGAGAGGCAGTAGACGGGAAGCCGAGGCTCGACGACTTGGTGCCGTTCCCGATGCGCCCGTCGCGGGGGTATGTCTCGCTGGTAAGTTCGAGGCTTTCGCGGCCTTCTTGTTTTTCGCCTTTTTGATCTGTTGTCTTACTTCGTCGTTCTCTCAGGGGATAAGAGACGTGCGAGGCTCCCCGCCGCCCGTTCCTGAGGACGCCCGGCGGCGATCCGTGAACAGGGCGCGTGCCGAGGAGGCGAAGAAGAAGAAAGATGCCCAGGAGGCGAAGCGCACGAAGAAGATCCTCGCGCGCGAAAAGCTGGACGCTCGTCGCCGGCGCCAGAGGCTCGACGGTCTCCCTTTGGAGCCGTCTCCCTCGTCGTCGGTGTCGGATTCTTCGAGCGACGGCGGCGGGCGCGAGGTGGGGACGGCCTGCCTGGAAGACCTCCCCGACATCAGGGAGATGGTTCCCGGGGCGCCGGCAAGGAGCCTGACGCCCCTAGGAGGAGGAGGCGTCCCGGGGCCAGTGGCGGCCCGTCCCGGGGCCGAGGCCGACGCACCCGAGGCGCGGGTGTCGGAGGAGCGTGCCGTCAGCCCGATGGGTTCGACGGTGGAGGTGGAGCGGGTGACGGTGGGGGCAACCCCATTATCTCCGCGAAGGGTCGAGGAGGTGCCGGGGTCCGACGGGGGCCAGCTGGTGCTGGTGGACACCGAGGCCGCGCTGCTGCCACCACCGCCGCCGTTGCAGAGGAGGCAGGCGGTGTTGAAGCGGTTGCATCCCCGTTCGCGGTAAGCGTCTTTCCTGGTGGAATCCGTAGTACTTCTTGTTCGCCCCTTGGTTGCATGCTGACCTTGGGAGTGTCTTTTCTTCCAGCCAGACGCTTCTGGTGGGAGATCCTCCCTTGGCGCCCCGTAAGGCGCTCAAGGTGAACGTTAGCTCCTCCGCTCATCAGGCAGCGGAGGCGCAGGCTGGCGCGCGACGCGGCGCGGCGTCGGGTGAAGCCGTTTCGGAGGAGGCGGCTGCCCAGGAAAAGGAGGCCGAGGCGGCCGTGGAGCGAGTGGGGGAGGAGGAGCCCGCGCCTCGCGACGTTGTGGGTCTTGGGGCGAAGGAGGCTGGGGCGTCTGCTATTGCCGAGGCCACTGAGGGCGAGGCCGGAGCCCCCAAGACCTCCGACGTCACAGCGGTGGGCGCTGGGGCCATCGAGGTAGAGATGGCGGAGGCCAGAGCCCCCGGGTCCGTCGAGACCGAGGCGATGGAGGTGGAGACGGGGCAAATTTTGGCGCCGCCCCTGGTTCAGACAATCTCGTCTGATGATTCCTCCCGAGGGAAGGAGGCGGCGGACGTCGAGGCGGCCAGTACCACGGAGCAACCAGTCCCAGACCCCGCCGAGGGGAGTTTGGCTCTTGTCCGGCTACGGCCCGAGCCTCGCGGGTGGAACTTCCCGCGTGTTTTCTGGCGGAACCGGGCTGACCCCGAGGGGGAGCCCGTGTTTGCCCTCGAAGATACCGCAGAGGGGGGGCATTGGGACACCCTCGAGCAGTACCGCCAACTGGCAGTGCGGTCGCTGCAGACAGCGATGACCATTATGGGTCAGGACTTGCCCGGTGTCACGCGGGTAAGTACTTTCCCCTCTCGTGCCGCGTCGTTTTCTCTCCGAGCCCCTTCGCAGTGTTTGACGTGTGTTTTTCGTTTTGCCTCCTTAGGAGCTCGAGACCCGGTCCCTTGGGAAATCGGTGTTTCTGCGAAATGAGAGGGATATCTGGGACCAGCTCCGGCGCCAAAAGGGCCTGCTTGCTGATGCCCAGGGACTATTGTCGGCGCGGAGTGCGGAAGTGGTGGACCTCCGCCTTCGTTGTGCTGACATTTAGGCCGAGTTGGCCACGGCTAAGGAGCAGTCCGCCCCTCTGGTGGCCAAGATCAAGGAACTGGAGGAGGAGCGAGACTCCTTCAGGCTTCGAGCCCAAGAAGCGACGGCCTCTGCGAAGGCCACAGCCGGGCAGCTGGGTGCGGAGCAGAGCGAGCATCAGGCGACAAAAGTCGCCCTGGCAGAGGCTACCAAGGCGGCCGAGGCCTCTCGGGTCGAGGTCTTAGCCTGGAAGAACAAGGCCGAGGGTAAGTTCCGCTCGAACCGTGTTCCTTGTCCATTTGTTCTGGTTCGCGTTTGGCTCCTGACCCCTCTTCGCGACGTAGATCTGGAGAAAGAGGCTTCCCAGGCGGCTGAGGCCTCCGTCGCTGCGCAAGCGGCGCTGGATGTCGAGGTCCGGGAGCACGAGGCGCTGCGCAGCGCTGTCCGGACCGCCTGCGAGACCCTGCACGTCGAGGAGGTCCAATCAGCTAGCTCCCTTAGGAGCCACCTGATTGCGTTGAGCGCCCACGTCCGCGAGAGACTCCGAGGGGCGTTGCACACGGGTGTCAAGCGCGCCCTGGCCGTCGTCTCCTCGCATTACGCCATCAACCTCGAGGCTGTCAGCGACGGCTATGTGTTGCCAGAAGATGACGAGGAGGCTGATGCAGAGGTCGTGAGGCTGTTGGAGGCAGCCGAGGCGCCTGGCACTGCGTTGGCCAAGCTGTTCGAAGAAGAGGTGGTCCCTCCCGCGCCAGCCGCCGATCCTTGAGCTTTGACCTGGGCCAAAAGGGGCCATGTAACCGGATTTGGGTTAGTTGCCGAATCGCGACGTTTTTTGTGGCCGTCGAGGCCCTTAAAGTATCTGTGTATGTGTGTTTCTTAACCGTTTTCCATTCTATTTCTAAGTCCGTGCCCTCTATCTCGATCTTGGGAATCCGCAAAGAAAACCCTCGGGACCTAAGTCGTCCTTCGGCGAAGGGTGGTGAGGGAGCTGCCGTAGCCCAGAGGCGTAGGCCGTTCTCACGTCTCGACCGGCCCTTTGGCCTCCAGACAGACTTTTGGTCTTTGGGTTTCTTGTGAAGGTCCCGTCGGAGCGCGAGAGTTTGGCGTGGAAATTTTCGGAAAACGGTTGAGAAATGGTGTCCGGGACTTAGGGGGGTTCCCCCTTTTTAGCCCCCGAGGGAGGCTCGACTTTGCAGAGGCAGAGCCGAGTCTCCCTTATTGCGTTATTGTGATGTCGAGCCCCTATTGATAGACAAGCTCTCTGTACAGAACTTCCTCGGAGCCTACGCTGTCCTTTGGGTGAAAAGGTGGTGAGGGAGTTGCCGTAGCCCGGAGGCGTAGGCCGTTCTCACGGCTCAGCCGGCCTTTTCGCCTTTGAGGCGATCGTATGGTCCTTGGGTTCTATACAATCGGCTTGTTTATAAGGGGGGTTTCTCGAAAAAATTATAACAACTAAGAACGCTTCTTTATTGCATTTCGAGAAACAATGTAAACAACGTTTGGAATTTTAAGGGTAGAAACGACGTAGCTGTTCTATGTTCCAAGCGTTGGTGAAGATTTCGCCCTTCTCGTTGGCTAACTTGTAGGTCCCGGGCTTCAGCACTTGAGCGACGATGTACGGCCCTTCCCAGGGTGGGGTCAGCTTGTGGCGGCCCTTGTTGCTCTGCCTCAGTCTCAGCACAAGGTCGCCCACCTTTAGGTCCCGGCTTCGGACGCGCCGGGCTTGGTAGCGTCGTAGGGCTTGCTGGTACCTGGCCGAGTGTAGCAGCGCGACGTCTCGGGCTTCCTCCAGTTAGTCGAGGGCGTCTTCGCGGGCAGTGCGGTTGCTTTGTTCGTTGTACGCCTGTAGCCTCGGGGAACCGTATTCTAAGTCAGTGGGGAGGATGGCCTCGGCTCCATAGACCAGGAAGAACGGTGTGAATCCCGTGGCCTGGCTCGGGGTATTTCTTAGGCTCCAGATGACTGACGGGAGTTCGGCAAGCCATTTCTTGCCAAACTTCTTCAACTGGTTGAATATTCTTGGCTTGAGGCCTTGTAGGATCATGCCGTTGGCACGCTCTACTTGGCCATTCGTCCTTGGGTGCCCTACGGCCGACCAGGCCACCCGGGTGTGGTGGTCGTCGCAGAACGTTAGGAATTTGCGACCGGTGAATTGTGTCCCGTTGTCAGTGATGATGGTGTTAGGAACCCCGAACCTGTGGATGATATCCGTAAAGAACAGCACCGCTTGCTCGGATTTGATCTGAGCGATCGGACGAGCCTCGATCCATTTGGAGAATTTGTCGATAGCTACCAGCAGATGGGTATAGCCCCCGGGTGCCTTCTGCAGAGGCCCAACCATGTCCAGCCCCCACACAGCAAATGGCCATGTGATGGGGATGGTTTGGAGGGCTTGGGCCGGGAGGTGCGTCTGTCGAGCGTAGTACTGGCATCCCTCGCAGGTGCGTACTAGCTTTGTGGCGTCGGCCACCGCTGTTGGCCAATAGAAACCTTGGCGGAAGGCGTTACCCACGAGCGTCCGAGGCGCCGCGTGGTGCCCACAGACTCCCGCGTGTAGGTCCCGAAGTAAAGATTGGCCAGCCTCGGTGGTGATGCATCGTTGGAGAATACCAGATGGGCTGCGCCTATATAACTCGCCGTCGCAGAGGACGTAAGTCTTGGCGCGTCGCGCAAGCCGTCGGGCCTCGGTTCTGTCAGCAGGAAGGTCCTGTTCGACCTTGGCCTGAAGCTCGCGGAGCTGCTCCAGGTCTGGGCGTCGATGCCCCCCGCGAACGGGGTTCTCGTTCCGTGCTGCCGGGGCTTCGAGACGCGGAGGCGTGGCATCACCCGCCCCCGCCCGGGGCGGTGAATGATTGCCTGTCCTTTCTTCCTCTTCGCCCACCGTTGGCATCCCGAGCCCGACGTGGAAGCACTCACGGGACGGATCGTGAGTCCCCTCATCGTCGGAGTCGGGATAGCCGAGGCAGTAGTCGCTTGCGGCCAAGAATTGGCGCAAAGCCCCAGGGTTGTGGAGTTCGGAGAAATCTACCCCGGGCCATGCCTCGGCCTCGTCCGAGGGGTCGGAGTGGGTGCTCAGGTCGAGAGCGAAGCGCTGGCGGCGTTCCGAGGGATGCTCGTGAGCGGCAGCGTAAGCGTAGGCGTAAGAGGTGGCGGCATTCCTCAACCCAAAGGGGTACGGGAGCGGGGTCGTTTCCAGATTCTGCCCCGCCGGGGTCGGTTCTTCAGGGAGTGGCGGAGCGGGGTTAGATGACTGGGCATCGCCGTAAGCCCCCGGCGATTTTCCTTTGTCCAGGCTCAGGTCAGACAGGTCCCCAACCAGGGACCCCGTACCAACAGCTGGTCGCAGGATATCGGCGGGGAGTGGCGTGCCGCCCCGGGCTTGCGTAGCGTCGGGGTGGCATTGCTCGCGTCGTGCCTGGCGAGCGTGGCGAGAGCGGCCGCCCGGGCGCCGCCTGCGCCTGGGCTGCCGAGGCGCGACTTCGTCGTCTGACGGTGGGGTTCGAGGAGTGAGGAGCACCATGTCGTACTCATGCCCTAGAGACATGAACTCTAGGCTCCCGAACCAAACTATGGTGCCGAGACGCAATGGTCGTATGTGGTCTGCCATCCGGAACTTGTTAGGATGACGGAGCTGACACGCAGAGCCCCTACCTGGCGCGCCAACTGTCGGTGTTTTGGAACCGGGGGTCCCCCAACCGACGAGTGAATTTGTGCTGCGTGCCCCTAATCCCGGATGGTGATGCAAAGAGACACAAGGTTTATACTGGTTCGGGCAATCGAAGCCCTACGTCCAGTCTGAGAGATCGATCTTGTATTCCTTGCATCTGAGTGCTCGTAGTAGGGGTTACAAGCTAGGTGAGAGAGGGAGCTAACCCCAGATCTCGGCGAGGGTGATGCGGACTGCTCGAGACGTTGCTCCCAAGCAGCCCGGAAGTGCGTGGTTCTATCGGTGTGTTCGTTTTTTCTCTGCCCCCCTAGAAATGGCCCCGGCTACCTCCTTTTATAGTCACAAGGAGGAAGCCAGAAGTACATGAGAAGGCTACTATTTGCTGACGTATTCCGCTCCCTGGAGTAGCATGGCGTTGTGGGAGTTTCCGTCGATGTCTAATCGGTATGGTCTGGCGACATGTGGCGCTCCTGTACTTTTGTTGACTTGGTGAAGTGCCGAGGTCTGGTGGCTGCCGTAGTAGGCTGTGATGAAGCCTGCCGTGCTGAGGCCGAGACCCACTGTGCCGAGGCCTGCTGTGCCGAGGCCTTCAGCAGGTGGCAACGTGAGGTCTGGGCGGCCATCGTCGATAGTTGATTTAGGCGGAACAGTGCGGAACGTGCATCTACAGGATACGGTACCCTGTATCGTCAGTAAGGGATGGAAAAAAGGCGATTTGGCCGTTGTCCTGTCGCCCCTGTCGCGGCGTACTACCGATCGTGGCTTACGTAGTGGGGGCAGCTGGGCGCTTTAATTGGATGTGATAGCCTGCCAGAGTGACTTTTGAGGTGGAGGCGACGAGGTTGCGGGACGAGCCCAGCTTCGGGCGAGGCGGAACATGGCCAGTTCGCCCGAGGCCCTACCGGGAGTCTCGGGCGAGGCGGAACTCAGTTAGTTCGTCGGAGGTCACAGGAACCCGGTTCCGACTCCCCACGTCGTGTCCGTCCTGGGTGTAGGAGTTTAGGCGGCACAGTAGCCGGTAACCCCTGCACAGTCCCGCCGTGGATGGCAGGGTGCTGACGTGACGGTCGTCTGGTCTGCCACTTCGCTGTACTGTGCCGTCGTGGGGTTTGTCGGAGTGGTTGAGCGCCTTGATGGGACGTGCGGAAGTGACATGCTGGTCATACTCAGTCTCGTGCGTCGCGGGGCTCCAATACGGCTTGATGCAGGACATGGCGCGACGTGCTGGTTGCCGTGTAATGACGTCGCAGGGAGTAGCGGCTCTGCAGATGCCGAGGCCGAGCCATCGTGTGGGGCTCGGTGGTCATGGACCCTCACGCTGCCGAGCCCGTGAGGCAATCTGTCGAGGTCTTGGGGGGAGTTATTGGCCCTGGGTACTGATTCCGAGGCCACAGTAGCCCAGATGTGGCTCCCCGCGCTGCATTGTCCTTGGTGCAGGAGTTGGCATACAGTGAGGCATGGGCGTTACGGTGGTTAGTACAGTGGCGGGTAACCCCTGCCTAGTCCTGCCTCCTGTCCCATCGGCCACTTGCTGTACTGTGCCGGGCGTGCGGCTGTTGTCAGGGGCAGCAGTTGGCTGAGTTGATGTGACGCGACGTTTTGCCAGAGGGACGGGAGAAGGAAGAGGTAGCGGAGTGCTGCCGAGCCCTCCTTGCGTGAGACGGAGGGTCGGTGGCCCGGCCGAGGCCTTCGGCGGGGAATCAACCGAGGCCCGCGGTGAGGGGGCCTCGGGCGAATCGGAGAATCGGCCGAGGCCCGATGAGGCCTCGGGCGAGTCGGAGAATCGGCCGAGGCCAGCAGTGTTTAGCTGGTTTCGATCTTTACGAAATCTAAGCAGTCGTTTTTTGACCTTGCTTAGGGTACCCCTTCTCACGGTATCCGACAACTTCGTTGTAATTCGGGAGAAGTGCGAGGCCTATTTTGCAAAAACATCAGCGCGCGGGGGATTTCCCCACCGCAGGCCGTCTCCACGTGGGCCGACGTCGAGTGGGCCGCGCGTGTGGGCAACGCGGGAGAATTCATTTTTCTTTTTCATAAGGAATTAGAAATAATTTTCTAATTTAATTTTTGAACTGATCTTTGATAAATCATATAAAATCATATAGATGTCCAAAAATTGTGAAACAAATTTTGTTAGGTTTCTAAAATTATGCTCTCGTATTTAGTTCATATATACATATTGATACCAGGAGCTATTAAATCATTTGAAAGTGCTTAATATTATTAGGTTAAATATTGTAAGAATTTTTATGATAAATTGGTGATAGCTTTAGTCCTAAAAATTTTATAGTAGCCTCATGGTATTATTATGTGCTCACTGTAATTATTGTAGCTTTAGAATAGACTAAACATTAGGATAGTTAAGTGCTTTTTGTTTTAAATATACATTAAATCATTAGTAGAAATAAAGATATATTCTTCATTTGTAAAGCTAGGTGTTTGTTAGTTGAACCCAACACTTTGCTTGATGAAGATGATAGTTAGCTTAGTATCTTAGTCATTAGAGCTAGCTTAGTAGCTTAGTATGTGTATTCTTATTTTAAGAGTTGTTGTTGCATAAATGCTAAGTGTTGTATCATCATCGCATGCATGTAGAGAACGAGTTGGTGGAGATCGTGACCACCGACGATCATGAGTTCAAGGAGATCATCGAGGAGTATGAGGAGGAGATTCTCGTGCAGGAGGAGGTCCCGGAGCCGCTACTGACTGACTCAGCTGACACCTCGTCTGCCCAAGGCAAGCCCTGGTGCATAACCCTTATTTTTTATAATCACTGAATATATATATGTAATGTGCATTTACGTTACAAGAATTTTATGAAAACCATATGCATAGATATAATTGTTCTATGAGTCCTACTAGTATAGGTTCGAGTAGCTGCTATACTTAGGCTTTCGGTAGCGTGAGTAACCTACCGTTACTCACAATAGATGATTATAATTACTCTCATGATAAAATGATGAAAGGTAAAATGGAGACAGGGCAGGGATATGGTATGGGTATTGGTGGGTGTAACAGGTTGTGTCATGCGCCCATCAGGGCTTAGCTTGGCTACACTGTTTTCCCTGTTTGTGTCGATTAAGTACCGTCCGTTGCTATGGATGGTAGTCAGGTCACAGACTTATTATCCTAAGCACATACTTGCTTATGGGAGCGGGAAGGCTTGTTACGTTCTTGTCGTGGGTTCCGGCTCTTTCTGGACTGACTGATTAGAGGTGGGGACAGGTGGAGGTCTAAGCACCATACTGAGGCCGGGTCTCAAGTGTGGGGGCTTGTAGTCTAAGTTTGGACGGGGACCTCGACCCCGTGGTAAGAGTAGAATGGGTTGGTCTTATTTATGCCTGTGGTACAAATGGGGCATGTGTTTCGGGATACCCAGCTGGGATACATTGGTTCATGAATCGCCGTTTCTGTGAGACGGTACGACTTGGCTAGGGTCTAGCACTATAGTAAGAACTGGAAGATGAAAGATGATAAAATGGTCCTGATGGCTCAACCCTTGCTTGAAAGTAGAACATGTGCTTAACTAGAATGGTTAGCTAATGATGTAATCATGACTGCTAATAAAGCTTGACTGTAAGAATGAACTATTAGTGATGCTTTTCGCAAACAAAAAGAAAACAGCAAACCCATATTGCCTATCGTATTTCTTGGAGTCAAAAAACTATTCCCACTAGTCGGGTAAGTCTTGCGAGTACATTGTGTACTCAGGTTTTATTTTACCCCTGTTACAGGTGCAGCTTGAGGAGTAGCTCTTATGTGGAGGATTCTTCTAGTGGGCACAGACGGATCCTTGTATCGTTTCTTTTAGATGTTTATTTTCATTCTGCTGTTTAATTACCGCACTCTGAACTCTGGTATTGTAATAAATAATTTTCAAGAACTCTTGTTGTATCAAATGGACTAAGTGTTGTAAGCTCATACTCATTATTGGATCCTAGCGGTAAAACGTGGATTGTTTCGAGTTCTCCCTTGGGGTGGGCTTCGATAGAACTGTCCGATGTAGCTAACTTTCGAGGTGTTTAGTGTCCAGTGGAAGACGAGCGTCTTCGAAAATGTGTTATTTCAAACGATTCTGCCATAGAGCTCCCTGGTTGGGTCAAACAGCAGCACGTACCGCTCCTTCCAGCCTCGGCCGACGCCACCGTTGCCATACACGTTGGTCTGCATTCACCCGCCATGGCTTGCCCCAAATGTTGCCCAGGAACTCGAAGTCCAGCTTGTTGTGCCGCTTCTTGAACGCGTCGCCGGTGGATGCCTGCAGGCAGCATGTAGGAAGGCAGGAAGCATGTAGTTGGAGGGAAGCTTGATGAATGCGCTGAAGAAGCCGTGCTCGTACATACATGGATGAGGAGATGAAACCAGACCCTGCAACAAATTAATCCACCGCAAATGCATTCTCGTTCATCAATCGGATTAATAATTGCTCACTCATCGGATAGATGTTTTTGAATATGATCGACAAGCAATCCAGCAATCCAGCAATCAAATTGTTTATTGATGAATGTGTTTGACAAAGGCGTGCATGAAAAGTTGGTAATAGACAATCGTCGGTGCCGTGGTCGGCGGAGCGGAGGATGTTGGCATGTTGCCTACGCGTCCTCGAACGCCATCGTCGTCACGTTGATCGCCGGGAGCACGGACATGGCCGCAAGGACGACGAGCAGCGCCATCACCACCGCCGGCGTTAGGCGGCCCATGTCTGTACGGACCGCCACCGCCACCAGCCGAATGTTTCAGGGCCGCGCCGACCAACGATTGCAACCACCTGCTCTACACCATGGCCACGCAGTGGCTCACGAGGTGCCGGCCGTAGCCCGCAGAACGTCAAGAAGAGCAGCAGCAACTGGTTCAAGCTGTCGGCCATGCTATCGTTGGCGCGGGCTACGTCCTCCGCCCTGTTTGACGTCGAGGGCCTCGACGAGAACATGTTCATCCCGACCTGCCGACCAGGACGCCACGACGCAGCGACGAACAGCTTCAAGTGGCAGATCGACTCCGTGTTCCGTGGTGAGCTCCCTGACCAGAGCACTGTGGCGGTGAAGCGGATGAACGGGCTAGGCACACAGAGCCAGCGCGAGTTCCTGACGGAGATCGCCGTGATCGGCAACGTCCACAACGTGAACTTGGTGAAGCTCCGCGGGTTCTAGGCGGAGGGCGCCGGGCGACAGCTGCTGGTGTACGAGTACATGAACCAGGACTTCTTGGACCAGACGCTCTTCCATCCCCTGCGCTGGCGTCGACACGCTAGAGCTAGAGTAGACGGCCCAGCTACATGCGTGTGTGGGCGTGGTGCACGGGCTGGCGTACCTCCACGCCGGTCGCGGGCGCCAGCGCCGGTGAGGGCGAGGGCGAGCGACACCACGACGAGCGAGTCAACAACGGGGAGCAACGTGTGGACGCTGGTGCGACAGGGAGAGAATGGAGACCAGCGGGGAAGAGAATGGAGATCGGCGCTGAACGCTAGGGCCACAAAGGCAGAAGGAGGCAAGGGCACAATGGTCTTTTTCCATGCTAAGTTAGGGCTCCTATGGGCGCTGCTGCGCTGGCAAGCTCACGTGGCGCGCCACATCATCAAAAGTGGCAAAAACGTATGAGGTTCACTATTTTGTATGACAATTTTGTAGGTTCCATTCTAAAGCTGGCAATTGGAGAGGTGCTATCCGTAAGGATGGCAATAAGTTAAATATCCCCGACGCCGCAGATGAGGTGGCACCAGAGCTTCCAAACGAGGGCGGTGCAGACGAGGCTCGCGGGGTTCTCCGACGGGAGGCGGAGGAGGACCTCCTCCACGAGCTCCTCCATCAGCTCCGATGGCGGCGGCGGCATGCCACCTTGGTTGGTGGTTGGTGACAGCAAAAATGCGGGATAGATCGAACGAACTATGGTTTTCTCATCAACAGGTGAGTTTTGTGGCTTGCCTAGTTTGATGGTGTCTTTGCCAGGTGGGTCCAGATCGAGGTTCAGATCCCACAGGCCAGCGACGACTGCAGTTCAGCCCAAGTGCCGAACGCTTACAAGGGTGTGTTTGGTTTGTTGGCCAATTTCTAGCTTGGCTAGAATCCTAGCCTAGGCAGTCTTAATCTAGTCTACCAAACCAACCCCTGATTGTTTGATTGACCGTGATGTCTAAGCGTAGCTAGCACTAGGGTGTGTTTGATTGTCTAGTTTGTTTTGATATGGTTACCTCTTCTGCTAATCGGTAAGGTTACCCTCTTTTAGGCATTTCCTCGAACAAATGGTGGGCAGCGAGCACAACGGTGGACACGGCAGAGCAGGGCGAGCAGAACGAGCTTGGTGGCACCATGGTGGACACGGCAGAGCGAGCACGACGGCACCACGGCGAGCACAGCAGAGCAGGGCGAGCACGACGGCATCACGGCGAGCACAGCAGAGCAGGGTGAGCACGACTGGAGCACAGCTGGAGTAGGGCGAGCACGACTGGAGCACGGCGAGCATGACTGGAGCAGGGCGAGCACGACCGCGCGGCTGGAGCACGGCGAGGAGCCGGCGCAGCGCGCTTAGCCGACCTGCCGCGTCTCCGTCTCCGTCGTCGGGAGCAGTAGCCGCGGCTCGCCCTGGTCCGACGCAACAACTTCGCCGTGGCGTGGCCGAGCGGGACGCTGGTGTTCCTGACCGGCTTCGACACCGCCCTCTCGGTGCGTGGCCTCGCCGAACCTGGAGCATGTGGTGGGCACGGTCTGGCTGTGCGGGTCAAGACCTCCGTCACGCCGCCCGAGTCCTATCCGGACTTCCAGATTCCCACGCGCCCCCCCCCCCCCCCCCCCCCCCCCCCCCCCCCCCCACCCCCGGCCGCAGCGGTGTTCCACCACCAGGATGACAAGCCGTCGCGCCACGGTCGCGTGGCCCCTCACACCTTCGCCCACTTCGAGCACCCCAACGCCGCGGACCGCGCCGGCGACTTCTTCAGTACACGCATCCCCGCGCAGAACAGCTACGTCGATGCTGTTCCCGGACTCGCGCCGCGAGGTCGGCGACGTCGTGGCGCCCGGCACCTTCCTCGTCGTCTGGCACGGGACCGACGACTCCACCTCGGCACCTTCCTCGTCGCCTGGCGCGGAGTAGCGACGGAGCTCGCGTGTACGGGCCGAGGAGCTCGTCGGAGCAGGGGACCACCACCGACGGGGAGGACGAGCAGGGGAACACCACCGGTGGGGAGGAGCAGCAGAGTACCGGCGGGGAGGAGAGGAGAACGACGGGGAGGAGTAGCAGAGTACCGGCGGGGGCGGTGACAGGAACACTCGGGCCGGCCGATTTGGTATGGATGGCGAGCCCTAGGCTGCGAAAAAACTTCTCCGAATGCAGAACAGCGGTAGCATATATCCATCATCACATGATTTCACTTATTTGTTTATTTCTTATTTCCATTAATTTCCAAAATTCTGAGAGGGCTCAAATTCAGCATCGGTACACGGTAGATGGCTCCCACCCCACCTGTATATCTGTATTTTTGTATTTTTTTTCAATAACTAGAATCATGCCCGACCGTTGAAAAATAATAGCACATGATAATTCGAGTTTGAATACTTGTTATATTATAAAGAACGGTGCTTTGAGTGTGGTGTTTTTAACATTCTGTTTGTAGCCAATCATCAATATTACATGAGTTTTCATGAACCACGAACCATTAGAATACAATCTATGGTTTGATGTGAACAAAGGTAAACATCGTGTATTGATTAGCACGGTAAAATTATAGTACAGATGATCATTGGCGTTGTCAAGTAGTACCACCGTTCTGCATAAATTGGTTGACGAAGCTGACAACTTGTTTCAAATGGCCCCGTTCGGCTTACCTTAAAACCGGTTTATTCGGCTTCTTTTTTTTTCAGCCGGAACAATATTTTTCTCTCACAACGATTCAACCAGAACAGTGTTTTCAGCCAGTTTCAGCCAAGTTTCAACAAGCCGAACGGGGCCTCCCATATAACATATGGGCTAATGTATCCCAACACCCTATGCTAATATTAATTAGTATAAGCCGCGCGCATTTGCGCGGACGCAAATTTGCTTTTTGGTTTTGTTGCAGCGATGATGCTTATAAAGAAGGCGCACTGATGCAAGGACATAATGCAAACACACAGAGAGGTCGAATAGGTTAGGTAATAGCTGTCTGCACTGGAGAGAGATCGCTGGCGGGTCATATACATATCTGATGATGTACATAAGTAGGCTAATACTGGATATCATATATAGGTACGTATATGATACAGATGATGCAGCGGCGATGCGTTGCAGGTGAGGGCTTCATTCTCTGTTGTATGAGAGAGAGCCCTCGCGGGCGTACGCAAAATGCGACTCTGTTAATCTTGCAATGGTTAATTTATAAGATAGTCTAGATACATAGGAAAAAGGTACCTAGAGAAGCCAAAACCCAGGTATAATGTGGAATGGAGGGAGTGGTAGACATGTCACAAGCATAGATTCAACTATGAGTAGATTACATGTCTTATATTATACAGATGTGGCGTGGCAGCCAATGCAATA
This sequence comes from Miscanthus floridulus, assembly GCF_019320115.1. NCBI lineage: Eukaryota > Viridiplantae > Streptophyta > Magnoliopsida > Poales > Poaceae > Miscanthus > Miscanthus floridulus. Next base: position 118,260,530 of record NC_089597.1, on the reverse strand, counting down.
CACATTGTAAGTGAAGAGTCTACAAACGGCTGACAGCAGCAACCTTTTGGTCCTTTATGAAGATCGAAGAGTCTACAAACAGGTGACATCGGCAACCTTTTGGACCTCTGTGGCTACTCAGCTGATTTATTGAGTAACGATCATTAAGCACTGTCACATACAGTCAAATTTGAAGAAGTGTTAGGTAATCCTATTTGTTACCTAATAGGAAAGGCCCGTGCGGAACTGTGGCAATGCCACAAATCTGATGAAAAGGGTCAAGAAGCTTAGTACCTTTTTTGTCCCCCTGGAACATGCAGCAGGGCATTGTTTTGCCGTTATTCAGATGGCATGCCCAATAGCTGTTTGCTCTCTTCTTGCTACCTGTTCAAGGCATTGGATATCTGTAAAGAGATGAACCACAGTATTAGATCCTGCATGTTTAGGCAAAGGCTACAGGCAACCTTGTTTCTTAAGAGAAAAAAAAGTACTGAAATCAAGCGGCAACTGGTGTCACAACAGCAAAACCAATAATGTATGAAAAGTACAAAACCTGGAGCCATTCTTAGAAAATATGGTGCGAAATTCCAAGGAACGCTACTAATGAGGTCAAGGATGTTCATATCTTGTTGTCGGATAAGGTGACCTTTTTTCCCAGAAGAACAAAGCCGATGAACTGTTAGCATAGGAGGTGGACCCTATTTCTCAAGCAAACACAGCTGAGAGTATAAAAAAATCATTAATGAACTAAATAGCAGCCTGTAGGTGAAATTTGTAGAAAGTTCAGCCAAGGCTACTGTTGAATAGTAAAGCACATTTCATCTGACAAAAAAATTGTTCAAAGAGGCATTTGGATGAATATAAAAAAGGCCACATAAAGTTCAGAGATGAAGATGCCTTGATTTTTTTTTGTACTTTCCTAACCCAGACTTAGGTTATATGTATGTACAACTCTGAAATTTTTCAGTACAAGGAACAAAAGACTGCGAAAACAAGGGCAACGATAATTATATGAATACCAAGTACAGCATAGCTAAAAGACAAGGCTGCATCAGACAAAACTGAGAAGCGAGCACATGGTCTGTAACAAATATAAAGAGAGAAAATAACATACTCTTCATAAGTGACCGAACAGTTTGTCAGTGAGGACCCAAAAAGAGCCAGCGTTGGTATGCCTCGCTCGAAATAATATAGACAACTCAACCTCGATGCCATAGAAATAGGCACTATCACCAGGAACCTCGTGTGTGATCGAAACGTACGGAAACTGACAACGGCATGCAACAAAGCTTACGAAGAACTATTTGTATGCCTGCAATAATAGATGACGGCAGGTAAGGGTAGAAAATTTCCTTGTAACAAAGAGAAACAATAGGGTCGTGAAGAACTATTATTTTTTTGGCACAGCAGGATAAAAAAATCCTTGTAACAACGTAGCCTGTTCAGCGCGAATACAAAACTCAGCATTTTTTTTTGACAGTAAGGCAGCAAACACAGGCAACTAAGCATAGTGCCGACATATATTTGGCAACAGAGCGTAAGGTATGAAGTAAGACCATACAGGATAATCTAAAATCATAGGAAAAACTCTAGCATACTAAACAACAACAACAACAACAATAAAGCCTTTTAGTCCAAGCATATTGAAGGCGGGAAAAGAATAAAGCACAAAGCTGTAAAGAGGAAATACATGGCGACGAATACTATGTCATCTCCATTTTATGTTTTGAAAAGGCTAGCAGTATATCGTGGTAAGCATGAGGCGAAGAAAAATTAGCATTGCTATTATACAGAAATCGAAGGGGTGCGTTAGGGATGAACCTGACCTTAACGAGTAGAATCATCATTGTTATATGTACCAACAACAGTTGCCTATACATTAAAAAAACATGTAAAGTCCAGTAAGCAGGTATAGGTAGGAAATCAACATGAAAGGTGAGGAGGTTCAGACTTTGTCTAATATGGCCAGGCATGATCGAGTACCAACTATCAACAGCCCTTACAAAAGCAGCATAGATAATTTTTCATCGTAGGCAAAGTTATCTGTAAAAAATAATGGCTGCCATGTTTGGATAGCACATTTACAGCAGCAAGTAAAATGGATGTGCATACAGATCATACCATTGCAAAATACTCAGCCGCATAATAGTTTACTTCATGGAAGTTGTAGTCCCGTGTTTCATACTACCATTTTGGTGTACCGTACCTGACAAAGTCATAATAATATCTGATCATGAGGACTGCATATATAGATATATATCATAAAATCAGTCCCAAATGTGCATCTTCGGGTTAGAACTAAGACAGCGGCTAACCACATATAAGTAGGTATATGAGTCTACATAGGCAACAAACATATTCAAATGCTTGTAGAAGCCCAAAAATATATGAGAAGAAGGTCCTGCTCTAATAATCGAAAAAGGAGACTAACTCAGTTTATCTGCAAGCATGCCTCAAAGTAAAACACAGATGAGCCAACTGCGCCTAACCAGAGGAACAGAGATATGCATATCAGGTAGGGTGATCACAGCGTTAGCCAGAAACCTTCAAACATTATGAAAAATTCAGGTTTGGGTTTTTTTGAGATTGGATAGGTAGGCGTGGTGAAGTGACCAGTGAAGACATTTCATCATCAGCCACGGTATTAAACATCCAGATTGGTCAGGTCAAACCTATGAGCAAGATGAATGAATAACTTGTAACAATTAGTGTGAAAAAGGATGCATCTGTAGTTGCAAATAGCGTTTAGGACCTGGCGCAACTGTTTTACGAAGGAAGCAATGCACACTGTGAAATCATTAAGAACTATATTATAAAAGGAGCACCACTATTTTGAGACAACATCATACCTTTTTCTGGAGAAGGGGGCTGCAAGAACATGCAAACAGTAGTGTGTACACACCAGCCTGCAACAAAAGAAGCAGAGGATAAAGGAAGCCATCTCATTGGTCTCTAAATCTAATGGCAGAGGAAACAATGTGCAAATGCTGCAGAAGCACAAAGAGGAGTCACAAAAACCGAACAAAGTGGTCTTTGAAATTAGGTGAATCCCTCTCCTTTCTTGAGTAGCTGAGAAACGGAAACCTGCAATGGGACAATAAACAATCAAGGCCGGCGCATGTAGCATGATTAAAAATGCAAGTTTATTTAGCAAAGGCTAACTGGGAACAGATGTATGATCATAGCCATCTGTATTTGTCACATAAGTTGTGCAGCAAAATATGAAGCAAAACAGTCTACTACTGGAACAAAGAAACTACTTTCTATATTAGAAGAAAGGTTTTGTCATGCTTCTTCTCAGCTATAGCAGGAGGCAAATATCCGCTGCACTCGCTGAGCCAACGTTGGAAACAAATCTAAGCGAACGTTGTACATTAAGGCATGGGGAAACCTACATGAACAAATGAAATCTGCATCACCCTCCATGCTGCAACCCTTTTGATTTGAAATCAGTAGAAGCTATCATCATGTATCAATACAAATCTGTGGGGCACATAGAGGATTTGTGACAATAACAAGGCTCAATTAGAGATAACGAGATTTAAAAAAGGGAAAGCACCTAAACAATTGTCTTGCGAACTAAATGGACATGTATATTTTTCATGCACCTAAAGATGATAAGCATCTCAACTTTTCATGGTCCAAGGGTGAAACGATCAGAAATAATGAAAGTTGGCATGATGGTACATGTGTCCGATTTGGTCTTTTATATTTTTCTTGAGCATGCAGTGCGTATAACTATCAACAACAACAACAAAGCCTTTAAGTCCCAAACAAATTGGGGTAGGCTAGAGTTGAAACCCAGCAGAAGCAATCAAGGTTCAGGCACGTGGATAGCTGTCTTCCAAGCACTCCTATCTAAGGCTAAGTCTTTGGGTATATTCCATCCTTTCAAGTCTCATTTTATTGCCTCTACCCAAGTCAACTTCGGTCTTCCTCTACCTCTCTTCACGTTACTATCCTGGCTTAGAATTCCACTACGCACCGGTGCCTCTGGAGGTCTCCGTTGGACATGTCCAAACCATCTCAACCGGTATTGGACAAGCTTTTCTTCAATTGGTGCTACCCCTAATCTATCACGTATATCATCGTTCCGAACTCGATCCCTTCTTATATGACCGCAAATCCAACGCAACATACGCATTTCCACAACACTTATCTGTTGAACATGTCGTCTTTTTGTAGGCCAACATTCTGCACCATACAACATAGCAGGTCTAATCGCCGTCCTATAAAATTTGCTTTTTAGCTTCTGTGGTACCCTTTTGTCACATAGGACACCAGATGCTTGCCGCCACTTCATCCACCCTGCTTTGATTCTATGGCTAACATCTTCATCAATATCCCCGTCTCTCTGTAGCATTGATCCTAAATATCGAAAGGTATCCTTCCTATGCACTACTTGACCTTCCAAACTAATATCTTCCTCCTCCCGAGTAGTAGTGCCGAAGTCACATCTCATATACTCAGTTTTAGTTCTACTGAGTCTAAAACCTTTGGACTCCAAAGTCTCCCGTCATAACTTCAGTTTCTGATTCACTCATGTCCGGCTTTCATCAACTAGCACTACATCGTCCGCGAAAAGCATACACCAAGGGATGTCCCCTTGTATGTCCTTGTGACCTCATCCATCACTAAGGCAAACAAATAAGGGCTCTAAGTCATCTTCATCAGGATGGCTAGATTTAACGTTGGCTCGCCACGCCTATCACAACCCTCCTCCTTTACCAGGGCTTGGGACCTGCTATGTTGAGACAACATAGGCGGAGTTGCAGTGCATATAACTATATTAAAACGAAAAGATCTACTCCTTTATGAATACATAGTATTGCATGAATAGATGAATGAGCTGAGAAAATAGCATGCCTAGATAACAACAGAGTGATATCTGTGGCAACTTTAGGGATTTCAACATGAATCACTTGTCGTCTAACAATGTATTTTAAGGCACGTAACAATTGAACTAACTGTAAGTTACACAGCGCAACAAGGATATTAGCTTTCAGTGTTTATTATGCTCGACATCTAGCCAGTGAAAAGTACGGAGAGGAGGTACGATAGAATTCAGAAACATATAATTCATTGTCAAACTCATCATCCCACTCAGATTCTTCAGGCTGCAGTTTTAATATATTGGATATCATCTCCCCAAAGTAAATAGGCAAGTCTAGTGGATATATGAAAATTTCAATGCACTTGCAATGGCCAATCTTGGCATGATAAGGAGAGGCAAATAAGAGGCTGTCAATCTCACATATATCATAGATGAGCGTACCTAGTGCAGAGGGCTCTCGCTCTGTGCGGGGTCTGGGGAAGGGTGTCAGTGGCAAGCCTTACCCTCGCCTGTGCAATGCGAGGAGACCGCGACTCGAACCCGGGACCTTCCGGTCACGGGTGGTAAGACTCTACCGCTTGAGGCCCGCCCTTCACATATATCATAGATGAGTCGGCAAGAAAAGCACTCGCAGTGGGCATGACCTGTACACCATCTTTCGCAGCTTTTGACCTGCAGAATTGGATACACAACTAAGGCGACAACATAGAAGACGGAAGAGCAGTGTTCTTGAAATGCAGAAGTTATAGCCAACCTTTGTACAACCAGAAGAGCACGGCATCCACGTTACTGCTACCTAGGAGGGAAGCTTCTGTCCTGGCATTGTTGTAAAACCAAAATCCATGTGCAGCCAAATGAAGGCAAGAAAGGAACCAAATTAAATACCTGGCTCAAATCCCTCATCCACCTCCAGTTTAGCACATCAGAACAAGCACACACATGATTTGAGGGGCATCATTTTGTAAACAAGGGAAAATATAACCATCCTCAGACCTTGGAAGTAAGAAAGATGGCCAGGTTGTTGTAAGGGCACGGCAATAAAAAAACAGAAAGAATCTAGGGAATAAGAGTAGCCTCAGAAATGAACAAAATGACATTGATCTCTCATAGGCGTGAATGCTCGTTATCTAGGTAGTGCCGTAGTTGTCACCCTTTTGTCCTCGGTCAGCATACGAGTGTGGAAGAGCGCTATCCTGGAACAGCATCCAAGTTTTGATAATCCTATGGTTGTCGTTTCCAATTGAGTTCTCTCTTAGGAACCTGAGCCTGTATATGTGGTTGCTAGCCTTGAACATTGCGCTACGAAGACTTTATCTATGCCTTTGCTTGACCTTAGGCCCAAGTTTAGTTCTCTTGAATGCTTGCATGTGTCGTGGTTGTCCCGCTCCTATGTGGGAGGACCTTGCTCAAAAATCCTTATCGGACTTCATTGCTCCTTCTCCTACAGATGATCTGGTGCAACGCTAATCGCTATCTACCCTGGCTTTGGAACCTTATCCTCACAGATTCTGTCATTGCTTTATCAACTGAATCCCTAGTCAGCGCAATGGCTCTGTCCCTTGAATCTCGTTTGTTTTGTCTCCAACCCTTTCAAATCTCTGAATATTTATCAGTCTTGATCTCATGTTGCTACTCGACAAGACCAAATCTCATGTTAATCTTTATCTGATAATCACTTGGGTGGACACAAGACATATATGGAAATTAGCAAGAGTCACCTGCTCAGTTGTCGTCGACAATTAGGCTATGTTCTCTTGCGCTGTGTTTTGATCTTCAGATCGCCTCCTTGTTGACTCCTAACCTTGTGACTACCATTATTTGCTATCCCTCCTTCTCATGGTGCTTGCTTCTATGCAACCCAAATTGTGCCACGTGAGATTTCTTGTGGGTTGTATGTTCAGTAATGGTGCCACGATTAGCGATCTACGGTGCCGTGATGAAACCGAGAGCCTCCTATGGGCGCGCACACAAGGTTGTGCTGCTCGGCACATGCTGGTATCGAGGTTTCTAGTCATGATCCATTGCAAAACTGCACCGATGTGTTATTTTCACGTAAGCTCTTCCTTGGTTATCTCTCCTTATCATGTCAAGAGATCTATATGTTGAACTAGATGCAATAGGACTCCCTTTTGAAGTCGTCCAACGATTAACCTTAAAGAACAGGTCACTAACCTGAACATTAATAGACTGCAAGAGGTGGTAGACAAGTGACTCGACGTGACTGTCCCTATAATGGCGTCGGTCATCTAGTGAGCAACTTATGTCATTCTCGTTGGATCAGAAAGGTGCACCACACTTAAGGTTGAGCAAGTTATCAGTCGGATGATAAATGGACCGGGATATTATGCGTTGTAATAGGTCACCTAGTACTTATGAGTTTCCTGTCCAAGTTTTCAATCTTTAGGTGCATAAGGATCACGTAGATGAACCGACCTCCTTTAGTGTGACCCCTTTCTGCTGACTTCAATGGCGACCATCTGTAGGCTTCGACCACAATTTTTATTATCAAGAGTGAAGATTTGGAACCTTTTTAGTGTTGAGGGACAACTGATTTGTTACCAGTAGGAAAGTTAGTCTTCAGTTAGGTAACGACTATTTGGTAACTATGAAGGCCAGATCTCACAGAACAATGTTGATCAAGGAAACAACAAACCTGGCCCCGCAATGCAAGTGCTACTTCTTCTCCAAATGTGCTATCAAGTCAATTCCATCATGGACAATCACGTATATAGTACAAGACGTTGTATCGGCTAGGTAGGAGCTAGCGAAAGCATGTCCCTAGTTTTAGTCAGCATCTTTGTGCCCTAAGGTGCCACTAACACATGTGTCCGGACTCTATTGGATGAAGTGCCGAAGGATATATAGGAATGGTTCCTTGTCAATGTAGAAATGCCCTACATGTGGAATAATGTTTTGTGCCCTGCGAAAACAGCCCATAAGTCCAATGCTTGTGCATAGTCAAGTTGGTGTCTAGAACGATGGTTGAAGTATTATCAGAGAAGCATGTGAGGAAAACTCTAGCCCCCATCCTCAGCTAGGGAAAGGCTGCTGCTGCTATGAGAAAGGTTAGAGAGTGCAAAACCCACACCTCAATGTGTGAAGCAAAGAAAAGGGAGAACATGAAATATGTCCCGATTTTGTGGCACTAAACCGGTTATCTTTAAGCCGGTGGTTAGTGACTCAAACGAAGTTGGATTGACCCCAAACTTGGTGATCTCATTCCTCGCTTAGGACCCTTCAATATCTTAAGTTGGTTTGAGTATTGGTTGAGTAAAACATCGGATTTGAGAGATATCTTGTCGGCTCGGTTTGCTGCCATTTCAGAACAGAGCAGTTTTGGTAGATGAATTGTTTGGATGGTCAAACGGTGTCCGTTTGAGTTGAATTTTGGTGAGTAGTTAGAAGACCCCTGGATCTACATGTCCACCAAAATTTGTGCATATTGGAGTAGTAGTTTGTGAGATATGAATAGAAAACAAAAGGGTACATAATCTACAATTTCGTTGTGACTGCGATCATCATTTGCATTAGACGGTTGTGTTTGTCATTCCTGCCAAGAAATTACAACTTGTAGGTGTATTGCTATTAGACAACCCTCCATACCCTTAAGAAGACTAATTGCACCCCTATGTTCCTTGCCTTTGCCCTCTTAGATCAGCAATGCGTGGGCAGTCAAGGTGTTCTAGAAGTCGAAAATTGTGCCCTTGCAATTCAAAAGCAACTGGAAAGGTGTCAAACCGTAGATTTTCGGATTATGGTTTTTGAGATATTGATTGGCCTTAGAATGGAAGCCTTGATGTCAAATATAGTTTAAGAAAGCTGGTTTTGCTACGATGCAAGTCAACCCAACTTGCTGTGCAACTGCACCACGAAGGCAAATTATACTCAACCTGCTTAGTAGTGAACTAGTCCCTAGTTTTGTGATTACTTGCAACTTGTGTTGTCCTCCAAGCCTCGCTAATATCCTTCTGCGTCAATGGTTCTCCAATGCTGACATGCCTTTGGTACCTTATATGTGTTTTTACCCAAGAGGTTGCATCAGATTCCACCCAGATCACTATTGCAACTTGGATCCAAAGGCTCCCTAAGGAATGATCATCGAGAACGTTGAGCCGATAGAGTCAGCTACTACGTTTACCACTCACTCAGCAGACTTAGACCATACAATATTGTTATCAGAGAAAGAGAACTACACCCATGGAACATTATGTAGCTTTCCATCAGTTGGCATTAAATGACTAGACAGTTACAACCGGAATAGACATTGTCTGTTGGTTAGTCGGTTTTCCATAACCTTAGTGGATGTTTGTCGTATAGGATCTCATCCCTTATGAAAAGTTGTGCTCAAGCCACTTTTGTAGAGATCTGCTTTTCAAACCTTAGGAACAAATATAGCACCGTTGCAAGGAATATCCATCAACAGGCTGTGATCTAGTGCAAAGTCCTTATGGTCCGTGCTATATCCACTTGGGAAGTAGATGCTGCAAGTATTTAGTCTACGTTTGTATCGCTCTTCGTACATCAAGGACGAAGTATGTAAGACATTGCTATCTTGGATTCCTCCCAAAGTAACAATACTTCATGAAGGCCAACAAAGGAAATTCTTCAGACAAAACTTACTACAAAGGACAAGTATCAGAAAGTGTCTTGACCAAATTAGCCTCTCTTATGCTTGAAGCTAGGTAGCCTAAAGCTATGGCTGATATTGGAAACTGGTAGCATGTCTTTCTTCCATAAAAAGTCTTTCGTCCTGAATCTCGGGACGCGATTCTTTTAAGGGGGGAGGGCTGTAACACCCCAGGTGTTTGCCGCTAGTTAAGCAATGGGTTTAAGCTCGAACATGGCATATTAAGTGATGATGAAGATGTCAAGGTCAAACCTATAGAAACGAGCCCCAACCTAAACTTGGATATTGCACCTTTGCTCGCCTATAGACCCCTTTTCAAGATATATGCTTGGGTGGTGTGATTGGGATATCTTCATGTGTCTCACATCAATACCCATCTATATTGGGCACTCGAAAAGTTTCATGAAGTTTGGAATCAAGAAGTCACATGAAATGACGAGTTATGTCCTTGCTTGAATTATTTTATACAATGAATGACAAGGCGCTACTAGGCGCTCGCCTACGCGCGCTTACGCGCTAGGCGGAGGGGCACCGCCTCGCCTAAGGGGGTAGGCGGAGGCTAGGCGGTGTGCCCCCGGATCCAGGGTTGCGCTGCCTGCGGGAGTGACAACGGGTGGCGGCGAGCGCGCCAGGAGGAGGCTAGCAACGGGCGCGGGCGTGGCTGGGAAGAGGGCGGGCTGCGAACGCGGCCAGGAGGCCGCATGCAGGCAGAGGCTGGGGCACGGATGGGAGGAAGACGAGACGCAGTAGCAGGACGGGAGCAAGCGAGCGCCGCCATGGGGGAGGAGAATGAAGGGCGAGCGGAAGAGCTGCCGCCGTCGGAGGCAGGAGAACCATCGGAAGGGACTTCGGGTGAGAAGCAGCGGGAGAGAAGAGAAGCGTCGGGGAGAAACCGGATGAGCTGCGACTGGCGGCTAGGATGGGAGAGAAGCGTTTTCTCTTAGGGTTACACACTATATATAGATGAATATGTTGGACTTGGGATGAAAATACTGCTATTGGGCTTTTTTTAGCCTGCTAATAGGCCTTTCTCTTTAATAAAGTCCACTTATCTCTTATTTCCTTTTCTTTTTTAAACATATATGTATGTAAATGCTAGCGCCTAGAAAAACGCCTTGTATCGCCTAGGCTCGCTTAGGCCCGCCTAGGCTCTAGGCTGAGGGTCACCGCCTAGAGAGCGCCTAGCGCCTTTCTTAACATTGATTTTATAAAGTGAATGGAATTCTCGATCGTCAACCAAATCTTGCAACCATGCCCAAATGACTCTAGATGAACTCTACAACAAAAGTCATGAAAGGTTCATGTTGGGCAAATGCCAAGAAAATGCTCCAATGGATTAAAAAGGATAATTTAAGCTTCATCGTGATCCTACTTTGGTCAAAGTAGAACAGTAGGTTCTATACCAGTTTTGAGGTTGGACCTTAAATGAAAGTTGTAGTCCATATCATGTAGAACAAACTTTGTTTTTGGACTAAGAGCTAGATCAGCTTGAAAGTAAGTCAAATTGAGGTCACAAGATCGAATTTGCTGTTGTTTTCAACACTTAGAATTATTCCAAGTCTGGAATTCATTGTCATTAGGTTGGCATTCCGCGTTCTCGAGTTTTTATTAAGCATCATGCTTTGACCCAAAAATAGAAGTTGGAGATATTTCATTAGAGAAGAGCATGTAAAAAGTTGGGACAAGTTTGATCATGTTTTGACCAACAAATTGGAGTCCTAACCGAGCAAGGCTTAATCCTTATTAAGTTGTTGACAGTGTCAACTTTGGACTTGATTAACCGCTAATCTACAACTCTAATGACTGTACACTTTAAATAGAAAATGTAGAGCAGTTTGCGGGCTTCAAACTTTGTTTTGGGCCTGAGGTCTAAATCGGCCCAGATCTGGCCCAATTTGGCGCCCACCTTACCCTCACCGACGCTCGCCACGTGCTCGACGTTTTGCCTACGTGGCCACCATGCACCAGAGCTCGCCCCCCCCCCCCCCCCCAATGGCCGATGCGCGTCCGAACTCCACGCCACGCGCTGCCCCACTCCCTGCGCCTCCAAATACGAACGCCCGAGCGTCGCCACGCATCCCGTACTCGCTCTCACCCTTCCTGGCGCTCTCCCTCTGCGCGCGCACGCCAGAACAGAGCCACCATGGCTGCGTCTGCCATGGCCGAGCTGGCCGCCGTCGCGTCCCCACCGTTTTGGGCTCCCCCGCGTCCTACCGTGTGCGCCACCACATTCTCCGTCGTGCGTCGCCCCTCCTACACCCCTTTTCCAGTCACCTCGACCGCCGTGGCGTCGTCGCCACCGAGCAGTCGCCGGCGCTCCGCCTGCTCGCGCGGCCAGCAGGCCACAGGCCGCCTCCGTCCATGTCGCGGCCACCTGGAGGCTCACCTGGATCCTCCTCTGCCAGAGCCTGCAGCTGCACGTCGTCGGCGCCGCCTCAGCCGGCCGGAGCCGCGAGTCTAGCCATCCTCTGCCCTATTTTCCGACCAGGGACCTCGCACAAGAATTTGATGAAAGGGAGGGATCTAACTGCGAAGTCTGTGACTTAAATGAATAGTGCCGATAAGGACCTATTTGCAGTAAATTTACTGAATCTTTGGAAATTCATAGTAATTCATAGGAAATTCGTAAAATAGCAAATGAGGACTTTTTGGAATCCTTGTAAAATTCTCTATGCATTAGATCTATAATATGGCATGTTTTAGTTTAAATATTTTGCGGCAAAAATAGATTTGTGCAGTAAGGTCGTAATGCTAGTTGAATTTGTTATTTTCCATAACTGCAGATCTAGGGCTCCAAATGAAGTGAAATTTTTGTGGCATGCTACTCATGTGATGTTTGATGTGTGGTAAAAATTGCATGGTCATTGGTTGCTGCATGAGTGAGTTATTGGTTTATCTTGCTCTCACATGATTTCTTGCTTTATCAACTTGTCCTTTTCATAGAGGTTGCTATACATATTCAAATGGAGTAAAATTTATACATTAGACTATTGAGAGTATATATGAGCCACTGTAATTTTTGTAGAAGTTATTGTGCACTTTTGGTATATGTTCATTAAGTCACCTTGTTATCTAAAATAAATTAAGAAATGCATTAAAAGAATTTATTTGGTCATGGACACTAGGTTTTCTGGTGTTCTTTAGTCATGTGTGACATTTTGGTAAAGTTGGTTTTGCCCGATTATGTGTTTGCAACATAAGTTAATAATTATTTTCTTGCAAATGTGGTTTATGGACAGATTTAGGAACTTAGCAAAGTTCTTTATGATAATGTGCTTTGTTGTGAAACTTGTTTATACAAAAGATGTAGATAATTTCATAAGCTTTCCAAAATGTCTTCTTGCAAGTCATTTGGATTTGTGTAACTCCAGTTATAGCTAAATCTTGTAGCTGCTGTTTGCATGTCCAGAAATTGGTAGATTCCAATTATAGTGTTTGCTTGTATATGGTTAAGTGTAACTTATGCCTTGAATGACGACTGAGTTAGAGCACCTGAGATCTTGGGAAACTTGTGCCATGCTTGATGTGCTTGCTCTCTATAGTTAGTGGTGTGAGGTTAGTTAAATAGCTATTGGTGTCTATGTCTTGCATAATCTTATGTTTGTCTTGAATGCTTATGTGATGCATCTTGTGTTACAATTCATCACATTCATACACATGCATCTTGCATCTCATTTAGGTACGCTAGATGAACCACATGAAGGACAGGATGTTGGAGCCGAACCCGGAGACGGTGCAAGCTAACTGAACTAACTTGTGTCGGATCCCAGGCAAGCCCCGAAGCATTATAAGTCTTCTACTTTATAAAAGCAATTCTTTCTATATATATGAGTTTATATATTGTTGCATTAAGTTGTAGGAGTTGATTGAAACCGTTGATGCATTTATTACTATTCTTGCCTACCTTATTACCTTATTACCCTGTTAGGTCGGGATCGAATACCTGCTTAGCCTTGCTTAGACCGGTAGCGATCGGTGATATCCGGTCACCTACATTATAGGCGGTTACTGGAAGAGTTTAGCTATGGAAAGAATGATATCCTGTAATTAACCATGTGTGATGGATAATTAGAGACCGGACGGAAAAGTTGGAGGCAACCAGACAGGGTTCTGGGGTGCTGTTAGTTTCCGTCTGTGTCGATTAAGGACCGACCGTTGCTCGTCCCTCTTGTCATGTTGAACGCATGCCTTACATTTAGTTGGCCGAAGAAAGTACCATTCGACCGCGAAGCTGGGAGATTATTCAGGCCAAGTAGATTGCCCACAGCGCACTGTACCGGAGCAGGTGTGGTAGGACACGGGGGCGCAATGATAAGACCAAAGGGCAGTCGGTCGGCCCTCGGGTACATGTGGTTCCTGGCAAACTCGAGATTCCTGGATAGTTGACTCGGTGACCGATACCTCACTTTAGCGGGTGAGTGAGGTTTGTGTAAGGAATAAATCACCAGCTGGTTAGGAATCAATTCAAATCGCCATCGCTCCTGGATAGTGAGCACTTGACTTGAGCTACGGCATCGTAATAATTATGATGGAACAATGATGGTTATCTGGATGGTATGAGATATGCTAAATCTAAGTTGGTAACTGGATGTTATTGGTTAATCAAGTGATTGCTATAGTACAGGTGCTTACCTAGATGGATAGGTCATAATAAAGATGATGCAAAGTACTTAAAATGGTTTCTTCATGATAGCTTATGCTTTTCGCAAACGAGTCAGCTAGCCCACTAAAGAAAGCCTTGCATAATCCTTGGTGTCGCTTTGTTTTGGTTTAAGACGGGTAAGTCTGGCTGAGTACATTCGAGTACTCAGGATTTATCCCACCTTGTTGCAGGTGATGTTCTCGACCTGTTGATGATGGTGGCTAACCGTCGGTGGGCTCTGTGATTCTATACTTACTTCTCATCTATATGCTTTTGTCGGATGATGTCACTTATGCTAGCCATATATTTGGAACTTATATTAATGTATTCATTTGAAAGCTATGTTGTTTTCACTAAATGGTTTTGAAGCCCAAACTTGTACTATTATTTGTGAACCCATTTGTAATGTTATTTCCGCTGCAACCATGTGTATGTGATGTGTATTTGCTTAATCATGCAATCTTGGTTGTGATATTGATTTACCGAGGTCTTTCGAGACACTCGGCGGACTACCGGGTTTATATAAGTGAAAGTATGCACGTGTCAACGTGTTAGCGGGGACAGCCGTACTTGATCTTATATAAATTGGGCGGTTCTGTCACAGCCCTGCCACTTCACCGATTAGCCCCCCAGTTGTCGCCACGTCATCCCTCTCACCGTGCCACCATGTATGGCGCGGCACAAGCGTTTCGCCGCGCCAGGGAAATAGACGAGAGCAAAAGTGTTAGTTTTGGAAAAAAATAAAACAGTGTTAGATTTAAAATTAGTTTACAAAAAGTGTTAAAAATAAAAAAAAAATCCGCTCGTGACGCAGGTGGCGGGGTCGCCCGTGTTGGGTGTGGCCGCACTGGGGGGTCGTCCGTGCTATGGGCGACCGTGCGCGATGGCGGGTGAGACGCTGATACGGCCGGGCGGTCCCGTGCTGGCATGGCGGTTGATCCATGCGCATGGAGGCCTCCCCACACTGGTACGCCGCCCGATCCAGGGCCGGAGAGAGAGATGCATGCATGACGGGGGAGGGGATAGGGACCGCTGGCCCGTGGCTATGCCCACCACCGGGGCTCGCCCGTAGCCGCGCGCCGAAGAGCGGCCATCGTGGGGGCCTGGCTATTGTGGTGCCACATCGGGAGATGGAGAGGGAGAGAGAGATGTGCATGGAGGGAGGAGAAGAGAAGAGACCGTCGGGACTCACCCGCATAGGGGATGGAGGGGGAGGGGGCCGCCGACGCGCCACCCACGGGATGCGCCGTCGCTTGGCCCGCCGGCGTCTCGGGAGACACCGCGAGAGAGGGAGAGGATACGAGAGAGAGAGAGAGAGGATGGGGAGGGCTATGTGCGTGGTTTTTTTTTTGCTAGACGGGGGAGAGTACATGTGGCCAGCGTTCATCGTCGCATTTCTAGACGACGTGGCCTGCTCATGTCCACGGGAGGGAATTTCAGGCGACGTGGTCGGCTGTGTGAATTCCGAGCGATGTGGCCACTTTGAGAGACCACAGAAGAACATTGGTTTGAAGCAGTTACTAGTCCATCACGCGCGCCCTTGCGCGCGTAGTATATTAGGACGATTATCATATACAGATGTAAAATTTTTGTTGGCAAAGAATTTATTTCTCCTTGACCACCGCTGACTAAATAAATTTAGTTTAGTATGTTCAGAGGGAATGCTGATAAGATGAGTAAGTTAATATATAGACGCATGTAACCTGAAGATCCAAATGGGCAAAAAAGGAGGAGCACATACCTGGTCGATGCGGTACCATTGAGAATTGACATATTGAATATGTAAGAAATCGGGAAGGCAAATGTAATCAGGAAATGACATATACGGAAAACATGAACAAACTGCATATATGAATATATTAGTGAACCACTAAATCAAAGAATTAATTGAACTGAGAGGTGGGAAATACACTGCCTATACATAGGTAATTGGAATTGTGTAAGAAGAGACGGCAAAGCTACAAGAATCTAAATTACCATTATGTCAATACTGTAAGTAACTTTTCATAAAAGAGATCAACAAGAAGAACATGTAACATGAAAAATAGCAGCATTTATATAACCAAGACAATAGATATTGCCAACAAAATATTTCTTTTCAAACTAACTTTTGAGTTTCAGAATTTCTGAAAGCGCTATGGTGCCAAATTCAAAGGCATTGTCATTTCAATAATCAACAACTCAACTAAGACACTACATGGAATAAGTAATGGGAAAATAAGCTGAGTAAACAGGCACACAAGAAATTATATCATAGAAAACAACTCAGGACTACAGACTACATCCACATTCAGTGAAAAAGCAACTCAAGTATACATACTGCACAAACAGTCACTTAAAAAGTTGTGCTATCAAGGGATGCTAACCCAATTGTACTTGCAAAGATTGTCAATATTGTTGCTCTTGCCAGATGCAACAGCGATTCCCAAACCTGAAATGTAAGCCATGAAGTTGATGAATGATTTGCCATATTTTCTTCCCAACAGAATTAGCAATCTAAATGAACGATGTGTAGATAAAATGGGTTAGACTGAGGAACGAAGACAAAGTGGTTCAATCCAGGCAATCTTACCCCACGAATGAACAATGTGTACATAAAATGGGTTAGACTGAGGGATGAAGATAAAGTGGTTCAATCTACCCGACACCATGGTTTTGAGCTCAACAACTAACTTGATGAGCAGGAAGTTTAACTAAACAGTAAATCTCCAATAATAGGCAAAACTAATTAGTGAATGTAGCTATCAAAATAGATAGTGAATTGGGGTAAATAAGATCCAACACCATGTTTTTTATGTCAGCAGTTAACCTGATGACCAAGAAGTTAAACTGAAAAAAATCTCAACTAATAGGCAAAACTAATTAGCAAATGTAGGTACCAGAATCAAATCAAATATCACGAACATTGCAAAATTGCTTGGAAAAGAATAGTTGGAGACATTTATATTCTAATGAGAACGTGTATGTTCAGGTAGCTACAAAGTGTCAACGATAATTAAACAAACGCTCAGAGCACAAACCTTATGAAAGCTTTGATGTCGTTGTAAATAGATCTTTACTTCACCAACTACAGAAACTATAGTACTAAAACTATCATCAGCCAACACCATGTGAGATGCCCCTTTGGCAACCTGAAACATTAGAGATTTGTTTTAAAAAACACTTCAAATTATAGCATGCAAAGTCATAGTTTTAGAGATAAATCTTCGTTGTGGGCAACACAACATATAAATTCATTTCCTATAGAGTTAAGCTGATGCTGTTAAGCAGTGTCCGTTGGCTATATTTATAAAACAAGAAACATAAGAAAGCAGTTATTCTCTGGTGACCTACGGCACACCCCTTCCAATAACAGCAGTTCTTGAATTTAATTGTCTGAAAACAATTGTTTTATAGGCTTCCTGAAGTAGAATTGATATGGCAATTCAAAAGGCTGGCAGGTCTATGTACATGACACCAAAAAGAAGTGATCTGAGGTGAATCTTAGTAAGATGTAAAACTAAGTATTTACCTGAGTTCTAGTAATGCCAAGCAGAATTAAGATGGCAATTCAAAAGGCTGGTAGGTGTATGGCCATGAAACTAAAAAGAAGTGATTTGAGCTGAACCTAATAAGATGGAAACCCAAGTATTTACCTCAGTTCCAATAATGCCCATAGCTAATCCTCCAGAACCTGGTAATAGTACCTAAAACTAACCATCCGGCATATGCACAGGTAGAAAATGATCTGCAAAATAAACGCTCGAGTAGTTATAGTTTAGATCTGTAAAACTATATACACCTTGGAGTTGGGCTATAGGCATCTTTGTAAGTGAAATAGAGGCTAGCAAAAGATGTTAGGAAAACAATAGGCAGTAACCATATCTCATAGCGGTATTCCATCAAGCAAATAGTATGCAACTCATATAGAATCATTCACACCTAGCTGAGATACAAGATGGCATGGTCATGTTAGCACAGGTCAAAGAAATTGTACAGGTCGGTCAAAGAACACCCTTGCAGATGAAATACAGGTTAGCAAAACGAAAGGTACAAACCACATATCACATGGGCATTCCATCGAGCACATGTTATGCAACTCTTATACATCGACATTTCATTGAACACACGTTATGCAACTCCTACAGAGTCATTCACATCTAGCTACAAATACAAGATGCCATGCTCATCTCAAACGCAGGTCAAAAAACACTAAATCCGAACAAAAATAAAAACCTAACACACCATATATGTTGCCTCCAAGAATAAAATGTATAATCAAAGTAGCTGGAAACAACAGCTGCAAATCCATTCATACCTATTGTGTGGCCTTTTGTGCAGGTCGAGAAACTGAAGAGGGGATGACCAGGTGGCTTGCTGCCATGGGGGCATGGGTGCACAGCCGCGACCAGCACGCGCCGTTGGCCCTCCTGGCAAACGGTGCCAGCGGTGGCTTTACAGTGGAAGCAGAGCATGCCGGGTATCAGCTCCTACTGGCGAGTGGCACCGGCGGCCTAGGTCCTGTGCACCACCGCCGAGGGGCCCTGTATGCCACCGCCTAAAACCCTAGCCCTAGCAGAGGCAAGGCAACGAATCCAATAAAGACAAAATAAAAATTAGACAACAAAGAAATCACGAACTGAGGAGGCCGTAGATGAGCCTGGCACTATGGAGAAGGCGGAGCAACGGAGCCGGCGATCGAAAGAGGTGGCGCTACGAAGACGGAGGAGGTCGCGGCCAGGCCCGTTTGACGTGCCGCAGCGAGGAGGGATGGGGGAGGGGAGGCGGCGGAGGGAGAAGAAGCGCAGGGAAGAGGACGATAGATGGGAGGTGACAGGCTCCTCATAAGCTGAGAAGAGGATAAGGACACGTTTTTTTAACGGTGGGAAGGAGGTTCAATCCACTCTGTGAATTCAGGATCGGACGCGGTAAAATTTTTTTTGCTGTCGTGGACAGGCTAGGAGGCGGCCAAAGCAAGCTGCCTTAATAAGAGTAGATTCAAAATAGTTGCTCAGTACCAATGTGGTGCTTGTTCTATAATCACATAAAAACATAATCCGTGCATACTATTTTGTAAGAATATTTTTATGGCATGTTTTGTGGACCTGAGTTCAGAATGAAGTTAAAATATCATAGCAAGAAGCAGAGTTGATTGGGTATGATCAAAATCTAGTTAAAAGAGGCAGTAACTTAATTATACACAAGATTTGAAGTTCAGTTAGAACTGTACTTCACAAAGTTACTCCGTAGCATAATTGAATGTGAACATTAAGAGGTTGTTTGGCAGGACTTCTCGCGCGGCTCCGGCTCTTGCTCCTGCTGAAGCCCTGCCAAACACCCGGCAAGGAGCCGGACGAAACGGTCCCAGAAAATGAACTAGGAGCTCGAATGCGGCTCCTCTCTTTTTCTCAAGATGTGAACATTTAGGACCCGTTTGGAGGAGCTCCTAGAGGCTCCGGCTCCGGGACTGTTCATGCACTGTAGCACGGAGCCGGCGGAGCTCGAAATTGTGGCTTCGTCGGCTCCTCCTCTTTTCGGCTTCTTTTCAGTTCATTTTGTGTCTCGATTTCCGAAACGGCTCCTGCTACAGTGTTGCTACAGTACCTCGGGGTGAGTGGCCGGAGCCGCCAGGAGCAGCGCCAAACGGGTCCTAAGAGGAGTCTGATGTTTGAACAAATGAAAAGGCTGTGGGCCACGACTAAATAAATAGTGTGCTTTCAAAATTTTGAAATCAATTTTCTTCTAAACCATGTATCCGTTTCTAAATCTGTTTTGACCATGATGTTATTTACAATTAATGAAATAAAATAAGATCAAACAATGATTATATTTTGATTTTTTCTTAAAAAGTTAATATTTTTATTTAGAAATACAACTATGAAAATTCTCTTTTGCTTGAAACATGTTCCTTTATTCTCATGACACATTTTGTGCTAACTCTTCCACATAAATGTGGTGCAAAATAGCCTTTTTAATATCGACCATCAAAAGAGCCAAAACATGAGAAGCTATTTTAGCAAATGTTTTTTCAAAAGGGCTTCTGCTCCTTTAGAGAAGCCGCTCCTTCAGAGGAAGGAGCCAGAGCCGAAGCCGTTTTGAGAGGAGCCGGAACCAAACAAGCCCTAACTTGCATACCGAGAGGGCACCCTCAACAGTATGATCTGTCTTAACAGTATTCGCTGTTAAAAGTGAAATATAATTCATAATCTCTTGGACACGTGAATATTGTTATTTTGAATAGACAAATTTTCAAAAGAGTCATCCCTTATGAATGGTGGCATGTTCCTTTGATGACATAACTGTTCCTGCTCCTGAAAGTTATTGTAAACTAAATATCCAAAGAATTCCTTTGACGACATAACTAACTGTTCTTGATCCTAATATAGAAAATGATCCAATGCTTGACAACTACTGGTTCTAAATGTCCAAAGAACATTTTACTTTAATGACTTAACCAACTGTTCCTGATCCTAATATCTAGTATCAACAGATGAGATCTATGGGAAAATGCATAGCGCACAGATCAACAAATGAGATATATGGGAAAATGCATCGGTCGCGGCAATGAATACAGTGAACACATACTTTAAACAGGTGATTTAGATGCGTGTGTTTGTCTTATGCCTCCCGTTCTCTCTAATGTCATCTTAGGAGTGACAACGTATTGAAACTGATTGTAATTGGAAAGAGAGTGAAAGAATAAATGATACATTGATGGATAACAAGTGATGCCGAGTTCATGACTATTTGGGAAGGACATGTCCCTTCGCAAGGTATGACGTCATCTAATCCCAAGTAGCATATGACTAAAGAAACTAATGTATAATTAACTGCCACTAATTGATCATCTAATTATATTTCCAACAAACTGCTTTCACAAAGTGAAAAAAGCTCTGGACTCTGGAGAACATCAGCAACAGTTGGATTTGACCTCAAATAACATTCAGCGTTCCAACATCTGGTCCTCAGGTATCATTCATACTCAAGAACTCTGTATAGCGCAAACAAACCAACACGAAAAAATGGAGAATAATGTCAGGAGACAAGAAAGCAAACATGTAGCCCTGAAAAACACTCATTCAAGAACTCCATATAGCGCAAACAAAACAGCACCAAAAAAAATGACCATGTAGGGGAATGCAGAGAAGACAATATTGGGCAAGGGCACTTAAGGATCTTCACAATAGAGAGCTGACTCGTTTTACAGAGCCGACTGAGGAGATTGAGGGAGCACAGAGCGACATGGTGCAGGCTGATGATATTTCGCAGCATTCTGAGCCACAGCCGGATAGATACCAACTGCAGGATACTTGGACCTATTTATGCAGGACCCATATTTCCAGAACCATGCAGAATTCCTACACCTTCACACGGTGAGTTTTCAGTTCAGAACCGGGATTCAATACTATGGGGTTGAGCTTTCAGAACCAGGATTCCACACTATGGGGCAGCAGTCACATGGACACTAACTTCCAGCAGTTTGGACATATACATAACTAACTATCAGACAATCATGGTGTCATGAAGATGTTAGTTATGTATAGGCCTAATCATAGCATCACCAGTCAATGCCCATGGCTACTGCGTTCGGCTGGTATAGTCCATGCTTGTTTCAGCTTATTTTCTCTCACAGAATACCATTCAATCATCCAAAACCAGCCAAAATATACTGTTCACCAGACCATCCGAGCGAGCTGTGAGCTCCATCACAGAAAAAACCACAAAGACTATGGTAGAAATGGACATCTAAAGTTGAGGCCGCTGCTATTTAGAGTCAAATGGCACTTCCTATCTATGAGTGTTGAGATCTTCACTGGTCTAGATAGCAGAACTTTAACAACTAAAATGACAGCAAAGCAAACTAAAGAAAAAACTTATCACATCAAACTATAGAAATTATTGGTACTATAACAAAGGCAAGAATAAAGCAGTCATCCTACAATACCTTGTGGTCAACCAACAATGGAAAAACCAAAGACCGTTACACATATCTGCAGAAGAAATTTTGCAAAGGATTCGAGCAAATTGAGGAATGTTGGACATCAGGATGCACACACTGTTTGAGGACAGTGAATGCATGATAACTTATTCCAAGCTCGCTATTGGCAACGTACAGCACTGAATGCGCTACAGAAAAGAAGCACACCAGAGACTCTAATTTGTTGCCTCTCAAGACACAATATTTCCAGTGATAATTGTTGAAGAGAAACCTCAAAACAAGCAAGATTAACATGATACATATATACATACGATACAAACAACTTAGAAAATAAAGCAGAGGACAACAAGATAATTCAGATGGGCTCAGCTCAGCGGGATATTCGGCATACAGGTTTAATCTCATTTAAAGAGATTTGACATGTGATTTGGTCTGTTGAGCTTGAATATTACCATGTCGTCACTGCCATTACTCTTAAATTCATTTATCAAGATATCAAATCAACCAACATTTAAAATTAGTTACACTCACAACTGAACAAATGGTCTGACACCGCACTAGTTCATGAGAGATATCAACAGATAATAGGCAAAAGTTTGCCTGTTCTGCAACAATCATCTCATCGAAGGCCAAGATCGAACAAAAACGAAATCAGACAATCAACTTTTGTTCAGATTTAAAATAAAATGCAGCTGAAAGGAGAAACTTCAAACTACTATAAATACATAGTTGTGTCAAATAAGTTTTCTCAGCACCCTTTGGAAGGAATAAGACAGGGATAACTTACTTTGTTATCGTCATCCACACCTCTAACTAGACCACTTGAACAATAAAAAAAAAGTTTCAGGGACAGATCAGGCGCTTTCACTTTCAAAGTTTTACATTATTTTATATCCCAAAAACACATGGAAAATTTATCAGCTTTGCATGCGATGGAATATATGTGGCCTTTCCAGGATTGGATTGACACAAAGACCGCCACCAATCAGGATATAACCACACAACTACCTAGAATAGCATGTCACGTCCGAGCCATTATACAAAGAGGAACAGAGTCATCCTCCAGAATTGGTAATGGACGCATCAAATGGAAAAAAAAGGAAAAAACATCTACATCTAAAATGACAAAGATATTGCTCACTTGTTAGATGAGTTCAGACAGCCAAGGGTTTGGTCTTCAACTACCTCAAGTAGTATCAGAAACTCTAGTCCAAAACACAATTGCTCATCACCACTCAAAATCTAACTTCTCAGAGCAGGAAGTAAAGAAAAATGTATGCAAACTAATAGTAAAAAGGTTGAGAACTGGTACTTAGGAGCTCAGACAGCCAAGGGTTTGATCGTCAAATACTACCATGATAATATCTGAAACTCTAGTCCACAAAAGTTGCTCTTCACCACTCTCATTTCAAATGAACCATTGTAACCACACAGAAAAGAAGACACGAATCCAGTCTATGATGCTGCCTGGAACAAAGAGAAAATAGACCAGAACCAGGACAAGCCACTGAGCTACAGCTTCGTGCCACAGCTGCACAGCTTATGCTTAGAATCCTAGGCAAGGACAAGAGATTGAAGGGATGTGCCTAAGGCTATCTAATACCTCTGCCCTCAGGGTTTCTAGGCATCATTATGCTGCATAGAATGCATTTTGGACTTTAGATTTAGTTATAAACTACAAATCCAGTCTAGTTTATAAGTCACATGTATATCAAGAATCAAATTTTACAATCTTTGACAAATAATTTGGCCAATAATTTTTAACTATTATAATACAGATTTGAATATTTGATACAGTTAGATTTGTGATCAATGTACTCTTCAGCATAATCATCATTTAAAATACAACTAGTCAATAGAGGGCGTGAGCTACATGCAAAGGCAGCCAAAACTACAGAGGATGTACATCAGACAGATGAATTAGTTTGACATAAGTAGCTAACTTACTTGTTCTGAAGGCTGAAAAAATAATTATGTTGCAACGAAAAGGCAAAATATGTGGCTTAAACCCACAGAAGTAAACAATCTTGTGCTGTTATTTAACTCCCAACTCACAGTACAGAGCCGAAGCTGATGACAACACACACTCTCCGAGTTTTTCAGCCTCAACACAAATCAGAAAGCACTAGTGCAAGGATAGTTAAACTCGGTTCCGATTTACCCAGTATAATTATTTGAGAGAAATAACTAAACTACAATACTATTACTAAACTGCAAATACATTTGGACACTGCCCAGTCTTGTCATGCGGGTGCAGCAGCTCCAAGTAGGAGCTACGCAGGAACTTGAGCCGATTGCAGACTCCAAATATTGGACGACTTCATGAGTGGCCAATGGAATGCAAGGTTTGCACCAAGAAAAATGCATGATCCTAAGTATAGATTTGTCAAAGCATGACACTGATAAGGCTCAGATATGAATCAGCTTTATCTGTCATGAGTTATCAGAAGCAGAACTGGCGTTGGAAGCTGAAGGTTGTATCATCACTGCCAAATCAATCACATGAACGAAATGACCTAATGCAGAAAATAACAAGAGACAATTGAATGATTACTAGATGGCTCATATTAAGAAATTCAACCATTATTTTTTTCCATTTGCTTCACGGGTTAGATCAGAAGCGCGGGTAATGTCAAATCACTGCCATCAATCATCAATTCAATCAAACGAAAGAGCAAACCAAACATAATAAGAAATGATGCACTACGAATATCTGTATCCATTACTTTGACACAGACCAATCACAAGATTCATCAGGGCCTGCAACACTGAATGGCATAGTGGATCTAGCACAGGCACTGGGGCTTCCTTCTTCAAGTAGTAAATCCGACAAGCCCGGGGTTAGCACCGTGCAGAAACCGAGCTAGATCTTCAAATCGCGAGCGAGATTTTAAAATAAAACAAACGGAATAAAGGCGAAGCAGTGGGAGACAAAACTGTAGTCAAGTAACAATCATATTGCCTACTGGAGTCATGGCAACAGAAACGATTTCTTGACGCGTCGATCTATCCCCTCCTTGCGTGGGCGGCGCAGCACGGAAAATTCGTGCCCCCGCCGTTATGAACAGGAGAGGAAAACAGTACTGTACAAATCAAAACGATGCAAAACAACTCCGTCCGGCAAAAGATAAGAGTAAAACGAGAGAAGCAGACTGCAACGCTAACGACAAACGAAAGCTTAGACGATGATGAGGCGGGGGCAACCAGGATGACAAGCGAAAGCTTAGGCGAGGTGGTGGTGGCGGCGGCGGCGGGCTGGTTCTTGAAACCCTAGAGGTAGCCGGTAGGTAAGAGGAGCACGGGTTGGCTTTTTTTTATAGCCTCCGTGGCGGCGAACGGGTCTAGGGCAAACGGCATACCGGCGAAGCCGAGTTCAAGCGTCGAGCCGACCTTGAGAAACGGCAGAGCCAACAGACAGGCTCGAGCTCGATTCCACTTCCACCGAAGCTCGCCAAGGCTTGAGCTTGCTGGGCTCGAAAACTCCCATGGGCCGCCTATAGGCCTTCCGGTCTTCCCTGTTGTCCTCCCATTTCCCTTCGTGGCATTCGTCGTCTGCGGCTCACCCTCCCGGCCGCCGTCTTGACTGTAGCAAGCGGGGTCGCCGTCCGCCGCGTCCAGGAGCCATGCGGGAGGGGATGAGGGAGAGGGACAGAGGCGGGAGCCCGGATGCGTCGGGCCCTCCTCCCTTCCGCGGCCCGTCGTACAAGACGAAGCTGTGCGCGCTTTGGAGGGGCAGGGGCGGCTGCCCCCGCCCCAACTGCGGTTTCGCCCACGGCGAGGCTGAGCTCCGGAGGCCACCCCCGCGCGCCTCCTTCCAGCCTCGCCCTCGACCTGGTATGCACCACGCGCACCTCCGTCCGTCCGTCCCTCCCGCTCTCATTCTCGATCCGCGCTTAGTTTGTCGTTTTAGGGCTTTGCATCGCCTTACTGTCTGCTTCTGGGTTTTGCCGTACCCAAAATGTTGTCGATTCTATGTCAGTCTGTCGGATTAGGTTATTTCGGTGGTTTCAATCCGAGCAAGAGACACTAGCGCGCTCTTCTTCAGAGTGATGCATCTTCTGTCTGTTTATTGATCGAGTTATAGGGATGATTGGTTGATGACTGGAGGCACAGCCCGATGTTTGAATGCTAGTGGTGCAGCAAACACTGGCAGATAGCAATGAGATCTGAATCATATGGTCTCAGGTGCAGATCTAGCAAACAGGGAAGATAGTTGCAACCGCAAGAATTATATAATGGTAACAACTTGCAAGTGCATCCTTGGAGGATGTACAAATGGGGGTGCAAATGTTAATAGCTGACCATTCTGGAAGGCTTTATAGTTTCTACTCGTGGCTGAGAAGACTCTACACTTCAATTGCATAACAGTATGATGATTTGGCACCTGAATCTTTTCTCAGTTCGCGTTATATCTTATCGTCTTATGGTGCATATACACTATGATTCCTGTGTAGTGGTACTTGAACTGAGTGCTTGCTGTTGCAGAACACAAAAATCATCAACAATCCTGATTTCATTGCAGATAATCTTGGCAATGGCATTGCTGGTTATTATTTTGATTTTTACAATAGATGTCTCATGGGCAGATTTGTTGAGATTGAGATTGACTGCTTCCAGAGGATGACACATCCTATTTCCATCCTGGCCTTCTTTTCAGTTGGCAATCAGTCATTTCTGATCACTTGAATGCTTAACCTGCCTCAGAAGAACTTAATATGGAAGATATCATACATTTTATCTTCTCGATGAGATTCATGCTATGGTCAGTGAGCTTTAACAATGCTGTTAGAAGTTTTTGCAACTAACTGAAACACGCCCTTTGAATATGCTGCATCAAGCTATATCCGTGGCTTTATTGTTACCTGCTCTTCAAGCATCATCTTGGAACAAGATTTTTGGCAGTCATATGGATAACATCTGGTCAAGTGAAATTAAATTTATTTGGTGCTATTGGAGTTTTGGAAGATTTTACGTCATGATGATTGGAATATGATAGCTAATTATAATTAATTTTGGTGATTCCATCCAAGTGTACTTCAGGTGATTGGTATTACAAGTACTGGATCTATTCTAAGTGGTGAATCATGATGTATAATCATGCATTGGCATCTTCTCTTTCATTAGTTGTATTGGCTCGTCTGTGTTTATGGCCTATGGTGTATTGATATTATTGTGGACCCTCTAATTCTTGTAGCTAATTGAATAACCATATGGCTCAAGGTTGTGGTAAGCTTAATGGGTTTCTGTGTTGCCTTGTATCTATGCAGTTCCATCTAACTTTTGTTCTTTGATGGCATAATGTTTTTTGGGTAAATCTTCCACCTTCCTGGTTTGTAGGGAGAAGGGATTACAGAGATCATGAGTTTAGACTCAGGCCTGAGAGAAGACACTCACCGAGGTATTCCCCCGAAAGAGAGATCAGGCGTCGTTCCTTTCGTGATAAGAGACCAAGTTCTGAAGATAGGGGTAATCACTTTTTCTGTGCACACTTGTGCCAATAAAAATTATTCGCCATTGCCCATTCTATCCTCTAACTACTCCCTGAAATTTGATTTGCAGGATCTAGTCGTTCAAGATCACCTATTAGGAAGAGGTATGTAGGAAAGATTATTAGGGATTCATTTCAGAATCTGGCCGCTGTTCGGTTTGTTGTGCGTTCAGTTAACTCTGTATATACTTAAATTTGTTTATTCCATCGGGCTAGTCTATCTTCGCGTGACATCATGACTTAATCCCTGATAATTTATTGGTTTCCTTTAATTTTTTATCTGTGCGAGCTGCAATGTTAAGTTTGTGGTTTATGAGACCCTTTATTCTATTGTTCAACCACAATCTACCATGGAGTCTAATTATTATCCATTTATAACTTTGGGTGGAGGTGTAGGGTCTTAGTGTTGGTTTAACCAAGGAGAGTTTTGATCTTATATGTTAGACATGTGACCTGTATACATGCTATTATTTGTAACTTTTTATGGCTTCTGAAATTGCCTATCTTTATGTTTATGTTCTATGGACTGTTCAGTGAGAGAAAACATAGCAAAAGTCCTGATGGTGGAAAAACCGATTCATCCATAAGTTATAGAAGTTCTGATAACGAAGACAGAGGAAAAGATGAAAGGTACTTAAGCAGTGATGAGAAAAATGGTCGTGAAGAACAAGTAAGTTTGAACTATGCAATCCATCAAATTGCCATGATAACATACAAGTGAATCTATCCCCATATTCCTAGACCTTTTTATATATTTACATGTGCCCTGCAGCTGAAACAAATGCATCTGGACATGGAAGCATTGCGTGAAGATAAATCAAAGCTGGAGGTCAGTTATGATTTTTCAGGACATGTCTTACATATTGATTACTTATCACCTCGAGTTGTTAATATATCTCCATGAGTCATTTTATTTATCAGTTGATCACGGTTGTGATTTTTTTAGTTACTCTATGTTATGACCGGGTCCTATCACTCTATGATTTGAATTCTTCCCTCATTTCTGTTATTTTTCTGCCTTAACTGTAATTATTGTGATGAAACTTTATTGTTGTGGAATTTCTCATCTATGTTACAAGACATTTAAATTAATCCATTAAGACCAAGTAGAACTTCTGTGGATGAGGACTAAGCAACAGTCCTGATCATCAAATTAGCATAATCAACCTTGGCTGTATATATAGATATTACAATTTTTCACTGGTTCACTATGTCGCAGGCGATATTGGAGAAGAAGACTGATGAAGAGCGCAAACTTTGTAGCAGAGTAGAAGATCTTGAATTGCAATTGAACAAAGACAAAGAAGATTGCCAAAGGTCTTATATTTCTACAAAATACTTCTTTTCATATCAATTGGTGGGTTCTTCAGCATAAGAGAAGATCACCAAGTATTTGTTTTCCCCCCTAATGCCTCCTTTTCAATTTAGGATGATCTCCAAAACCAAAAAGCTAATCAAAGCACATGGGCGTTATATAAAAGCACAGGAGGATTTAAAGAGGCAGGTTTCTTTTCCCCATATATTAAATGTACCTGAACTTGTGTATGGTCTGAAATAAAACATAATAGCACTCCTAGTTTTAGTCCTTACATGATTGCCACATAGCTGTTCACCATTTTGAGGTCTGCAGGTCTCAGGCTCGCTTTGAGAGGCTAGCAGATTTGCTTGCTTCAGATATTTTGAAGCCTTGTACCAAGGAGCAGGGTTCCATCGGGATTACTGCTAATGAAGATCCATATAATGCTAATGAAATGAACCCAAGTGACCAAAGACAAAACCATGTTTCAGCATCGAGAAAAAGACCTATTTCCCTCCCAACAAGTGAAGAAGCAAAAACTGGTAAACCTACATGAAATCTTTGTAGACATAAATTTGATCCTGGAATGATATTGTTTATCCATATTGATCAAGTCTGTCAAGATAGTTATTATCTATTCTCCACTTTCCCCTCTTAATGGTTGATGCTTGACATATCTCCTGTTCTCACACATGGGCATCATTATCTTGAATATGTGCACATTTTACCACATTTTTTTTCATGTGCAAACTGTTCTTTTTCAGGAAAGAGACAGAGAGAGAATGACGAAGATATGGTCCCAACATCAGAGAACTATAGACCTGAAGATGCTCTAGAACATGTCCAAGATAGCAAGGCAACTGATCTACCAGAATCATTTACAGTGAAGAAGTTAAGGGAGGGTGACTATGTTGATGTAGGAAACATTGTCTCTTCAAGCAATATTTTTGCGGATAGGGTGAGACGTCTTTCTTGCATTTACTCATTTAGCAAAATTGTTTATAATCATTTACTAAGTATGTCATGATCTGATGCCTCATTATGTTATTATTAGACGTTCTCTTTAATGCCCTTTGTTATCCTAAAGCTATTAGTTCTGCAAATTCCATGGAAATTTATGTAGTTTTGTGAGTTTGGTATCA
Organism: Miscanthus floridulus; assembly: GCF_019320115.1. Taxonomy (NCBI): domain Eukaryota; kingdom Viridiplantae; phylum Streptophyta; class Magnoliopsida; order Poales; family Poaceae; genus Miscanthus; species Miscanthus floridulus. Next base: position 118,230,603 of record NC_089597.1, on the reverse strand, counting down.
TAGAATTTAGGAGAGGTTTCAGAATATGGTTCTCAATACACATGCCTCACTAAGATATAACACTCAATTCTTGCGACTTCCGAAATTTGACACTAGAGACACCCAGTCTTTATTTCAGGTGTTTCTACCCCATTTTCTCTGTTTCCCTTATTTTCCTTTTCCATTTTATTTCCCAACACATGTTAGTGGACCATTATGCAGTTGCCTCTTATCCCTTCGCACAATACATCTGGAGGCCGACCACTGTCCACAGTCACTTGCTCTCTCTGGTGAATCATTCCCCGAGCAACTCACACTTTCTTCCTCCCTGTCACCTCCCACACATGGATCACAGGGTCCTCTCCAGCCATTGCAAGGTATGATCCGACCAGGCTGGAGTTGATGCACCACACAGAGCCCATGTGGGCAGCCAACTCCTGACTGAGTGAGCCCCTTGCACGTCTTCCCGTACAGCTGCACCTGGCCCTTCCAGCATTGCACGAGCCAATGCCATCAAGGCTGTCCAGGTGGCAGAATTGAGGCGCTAAACTTCCTTCTCCTTCTCCCCTTACTTGGTGCTGTGGCGCCCATACGTGACAGTGGCCAAGTGCTTGATGCCATGCAGCCATCCTCCTATGGCTTCCTCTGGGGCTTGGTTGTGGGGGTGGACGAGGCCGTGTCAGTTGTCAACAGCTTCATTAGTTCATGCATGATTGATGAGCGACCAATGCAGAGCTCACACTCCTTGAAGGTGAGCTGCCGGCCAGTATGCACCTCCCATACTACCTCCTCATGCACCTTCCCAACCTTGATTCTGTGTTGTTGCTTCCTGTTCTGGCATTTTGCCCACTCCACATTGCTGGAGCTGGCTGCCGCAGCGCAACTCCAGAGCAGCGGCTGGCGTCCTTAGGCGGCGCATCAGGACGAGTGATATTCAGCCGCGGGCTCGCAGGGGCACAATTCCGGAGCATGCTCAGGACACGGTGCTGAGGAGGGTGCGGTGCAAGGGTGGAGCATGGATGGTGAAGGTCCAACCAGCAGGAATGGCAGCACAAGAGATGAGACGAACAGGAGAGCCACACATCGATATGTTGCACTCTTTCTCTAGAGGTGTTTGGTTGCCTGGGCGAGCCTCTACCCTCTAGGCTATGCTATCCTTTGGGCAATCTTACTGAATGATTCACTAACTGTGGAGGAACAGATGTCTGTTTTTGTACAAAATAATGTGGACATAGGACTAAATCTTCATGTAGCCATATAGATCGCACCAGTAATGGTTATGGTGATCGACATTTCAATTGTTCAGCAATAATAACTTTATCTATCTATATGTAGCCCCATGTTACCAAGTAGTATCCAGCAACTGGGTTATGATACCATTAATTTTCTTTGTTATTATCTATTATGTAGAACATGAAACAGCCTAATTTTAGCATTCCCTTCTTGGTCAAGCAACTCATTGATATGCATCTTATTATTTACAATAATTATGTCATGAGGCAAATCTTAGTCATGTAGAAGTTGTAAAAATATTGTCACCTTGATCATTTTCAAGAAGTTTGCAGTGTTTTTTTAGGGTCTGATGGATTCTTCTGGTATTTCGAGTCGTCTACATATCTCTTCCTAACCTATAATTTATCTTTTAAAACATTTTAGTGTATCATGGAATATTATGTTGTAGTTTGCCCGACTTGACTTAAAAATGTATTTTGATTTTTCTCCATTGCTCTAAAGTTTTGTTAGTGCCACTTTCTGTTTCGGATACTAACAGCTCATTTATCATTTTTGGAAGACATTTGAATATGTTTTGAAAATTAGCTTCTGTATGCAGTTCTTGAAACAAACTCTTGACACTATGCCTTCTGTTTTTCAGTACAAGGGTGATGATGAGGAAGTTGATGTTGATTAGTGAGCGGATGCTGTCGGTGGTTGATAATGATTTAAGCTGTAGGAAGCGATTTCAACAGACGACATCGATGCGCTTCTAAAACTACTTGTATGCCTTTTGCATCGGGTAATAGGGACTGGTATATTTGGTAGCTATTTATGTGCTTAGACTGAGTTGTGATGCTGTCAAACATATGAGTACATTCTTTTTCCCTTTTGTGTTTCCTGAGGCTCGAAGAGGATCCTAATCTGTACTCGCTTCATGTATTATTCTTAGCCAGTTTGAGTAGACTTTTGGATTGGTTGTGTTATTCTGCCATGCATCCATGATTCATCTACCTGTCATGAAATGCATGCGTGATCCTTAAACTTACCAAATGTCTTCTAAGTCTATGAATTCTGATACTTTAGGTTCATAAAGCTGTGCACTTATGTTCAAAGTGCACAAAAAATCTTTACGAGTTTGACTTGTCAACATGGAATCTCCACATTGCCATGCCATGTACTCATGTTAGCAACCTTAGGGCGTTCTGAGCATTTTATGCTTGAATGACATGCTAACTATGATATGCTTGTCTTAGGAAATCAACAGTATGTATAATCATGGTTTTGAAGGCGTTGCCTAGGTGTCCAGACGCTAAAAAAGCCTGGGTGTCGTTGTCATCACGACAAAAAAAATCAGCAAAATGAGAGGGCAGGGGAGGGAGAAGAGAACTGGAAGACCACGCAAGGCTGAGCACCCATCTCCATCCGCTCTAGTTCCCATGGCCATTGCAACTTTCTTCACCAGCAAATTTCTGAGAGATTGCATATCTAGGAGGGGGCTCTAGAAGGATTTGGAAAGAAGGTAGCACCAGCAGTGAGGAAGGGGATGGGGATCTGGAAGGGGGTGGCACCAGACGTGAGGAAGCCAGGAAGGGAAGGGGAAGAGGTCGTTGGAGATGCTCGACGTTGGTTTGGGAGGACAACAAAAGGTCATGCAACGTGCCACAAAGGTTATATGGACTGGCTGGTCGACTAGGCCTTTTTTTTGTGTGTGCCTTCTCCTTTTCTTTTCTTTTTTCATTTTCATTTTTCTCTCTCCTCCATGCCACTCCTTTGAAGTTTCCTATAAATCAAATGGCGTCGTCTTGCCTTGCTTTATGACCGCCTAGGTGTCGCCTAGGCGACTCAAAGGGGTGGCTCACCATGTCTCGCCTCACCACCTTAAAAATTGTGTGTGTATATAAAATTCTTATGTACCAAGAAAAAGTAAATTCTATCTTCTTGAACTATCATTTTTCTCCTTACACTTTTAAAACCAGATGTCCTACCCACCAAACTCTAGATCGTTCAAATTACTTGCCTATCTAGGTTTGGAGCAGTTTTAAAGGTGGGTTTGTCTTTTTTTTTAGTTAAAAAATCAATTAACACTTGACAAGGTTTTTAAACCACAGAAAAAATATCTAAACTTATAAGAATTCTGAAGAAAATCTAGAGATATGAGATATGAAAAATCCAAATAAAGTATTTAAAGCTCATGAAAATATTTATAGATGCTTAAAAAATAGATTTAGCTCTCGGAAAATGGAAAAATATTCATAAAAATCTAGAAAATTTTCAAAACATTATAATATAATTGATATGTAAACATATTTTGAAAACTTTTCAAAACAAAAACATAATATACAACTAGCATGAATGCATTCAACATTAATGTATGTTGCATTCATGTTGGTTACATCTTATGCATGCAAAGTTTTTTTTAAAAAATTATACATCAATTATAGTTTTGTATTTTTTATTTTTTTTGGATATTTCTCATTCTCCTACATCTAAATCTAATTTTTGAAGTTTTTAAAAATAATTTCATGAGTTTTTAATATTTTGTTGGATTTCTAATATCTCATCAATCTCTAGATTTTTTTGAAAAATTTAAAAGCTTAGAGATATTTAAAATCTTATCAAGTATTTATATAACTAAAAAAGATAAACCCGCCTTAAAACCATTCCAAAACAGATCCGCAATTGATTGGTGGGCCTAGTGGATCATGAAAACGAATGACCACACCATCCTATTACATGATGGGCCGATTGGAGTCTGGATCGGAACCGTCTGGTCCAGCGGCCTTTAGCCCTTTGCGAGGCCAGCGTGACACCTCGCCCGAATTTTTTATTTTTTAGCCTTTTTTGAAAATTTTTCATAAATATGCCCCTGGAGGAAAGATTTCAAAATCTGGGCCCTTAGCTCGGCGCCATCGTTGCTGGCGCCGAGCTAACACGTCTCAGCGACAGCGTCCCTGACGCCGAGCTCTTGGGCTCGAAGCCAACGTGGCGGTGACATGGCAGGCAGCTCAACGCCAGGAACCCGGGCGGCGAGCCTGTCTTACGTATGGGCCCCAATCTTTCTCTCTTCCTCTCCCTCTATCTCTCTCTCGCTTTTCCCTCGCCTGAGCAGAGAACCGCTGCCGCCCGCGGCCTCTCCCGCACCCAGCCGCCCGCGCTCGCGCGCCCTCTCCCTCGCCACGCCCCGCACTCGACCACCCGCGCCGCGCCGGTCCCCTCACCGGCCTCCCGCGCCGCGTCGGTCCCCTCGCCGTTCCCAGCGCCCGCCCCACGCCGGTCCCCTCGCCGTTCACCAGTGTCCGCGGCTCGCCCGACGTGCCATTCGCGCAGAGCGCCGGGCTTCCCATGCCCGCCACGCGCCATCGCCATCCTCGGCCACGCCCCCACCGGCCCCAGCACCTATAGTGCCCGGTCGTGCCACCGCCGACCCAGCTCGTCGGCCTGACCCACGCCCCGCATCCGCTACGACTCCGTCGACGTCCGCGACTCCGTCATCGGACAAGTAAAAATTATGAATTCGCAATGTGTGTACTTAGTTAGCTTTGATTGTAGTGTAGTAGTTTTGGCATTTGTTATTTACTAGTTAATGTGATGACTCAGGTAGTTGATTTAGTTAGTGATCCAGTGAGATAGATATGTAGATAGATAGAAACATAGATACATAGGTACATAGATATAGTTAGATAGCTACTTGGATAGGTAGTTATATATTTAGTTAACTAAATAGGATCTAGCTATTTAGTTAGTACAATATATCTGTGTATGTAGTTATTATCTTATTTACTTAGTTTGTAGTTAGAAAGTACTTGTTAGGTACTATCTATCGTTTAATTTGGACTAAAGGACATGTGTTTCGTTATGTATTTGAACTAGATGGACAACCTAGTGACAATATATCATGGAGGCACCGTTGAATACGATCGCTATGGATATGTTGAGTTTGTTGACATGCAAAGCATGCCTGTGCTATTCAATGATAGACCTTCATTTAGTGAGATGGTTGTAAGGGCTCAGGAGGAGCTGCATTGCCTTGGAGATGATGGCATTGTAGTTGAGGGTGTACTGCACCTAGGTTCTCCTACCAACATCCTCAGGCGAATGATCCCAATTGGGTGTGCGGATCAGTGGGAGAACTATGTGAGATTAGCTATGAAGAGCTAGCTACAATGTTTGGACGTGATTGTGCGTCGGGTGTTAGTTGATCCCATCCCTCATGGGTTTTCCCCACTAATGGGTTAGCAGGCACACATCGACCCTCCCGTCCTAGAACCTAATATGGATGTGGAGGTTGCACCTATGGTTCCTGATGCTCGATCTGCCCCCAATGCGGCAGTTCGAGATGCTTGTCTGACTCATGTTGTTGTGGCAGATCCTCCTCATAAGATCCCTTTAACACAGAATCATTCGAGTAAGTGTCTTAACTGCATGGTTATTGGGAGCTTACCCCCTTCCTTACATCTATTTCTTTCATTCTTTCTTTATTTCCCTGCTTATGTTGCAGGAGACATTTCTAAGAATGTGGATGTGCCCCTTGTTGCTGCGTAAGTGCACTATGAAGATGGATTTCGTTGCTCCAATAGTGTTGAAATTATGAATGATTTGGATCCATATGAGATGACAAGGGCTCTTGATTCTGATGATGATTGCCCTGTTGGAGAGCTGACAGAGAGTGATGTTGAGATATTGAGGCGTATCTTTCCCGACCACCATGATCCAAGAGTTCAGTGATCTTGCTCATTCCGATCAGGCATGTGTAGAAGGACGTGATGATGAGCTCCTAGAAGCTCCTGAGGCCGGCCCTAACATGGTAATTGAGAGTGGGAGGGCGTTCAAGGACCTCCCTGCATTGAAGAGGTGGTTGCAGGCATTTGCAGTGATACGAAAGAGACCTTATAAGGTCTTGCATTCATATGCGGAGCACCGTTACATAGTTGTGTGTGACAAGGAACACTGCCCATGGAGGGTTTATGCAAAGAAGCAAAATGTCACCAAAAAGTGGAAGATAACAAAAGTTGTCGGGCCACACAATTATGCTGACCATGAGCTGACACTGAGGCATCGACAGTTGACATCTACCCTCATTGCCAAGCGGTTGATGGAAATAATGCAGGGAGAACCCAACATGAAGGTGAGGACAATTAACAGGATCATTGAGGCGTTGTATGGAGGTTATGTGATAACTTATGGTAAAGCTTGAAGGGCTAAGCAGCAAGCGTGGAAGATGGTATATGGGGACTAGGAAGATGGGTACGAGCAGCTGCCAGTACTTTTCAATGCAATCAAAGCGGTGAATCCAGGCATGCATTATGAGTACACACCAAAACCAAATGCATGAAAGGATGGGAGGCATATATTCTTCTGTGCTTTCTGGTGCTTCCCTCAGTGTGTCGAAGTCTTTAGGCAGTGTCGTCCCATCTTCTCCATTAATGATACGTTCTTGATTGGCAAATACCAGGGCACACTTCTTATTGCCATATCCTATGACGCGAACAACAAGTTGGTTCCTTTGGCATTTGATTTGGTTGAGAAGGAGAACAATGACAGTTGGGGATGGTTCTTGATGCTAGTCTAGATACACGTGGTTGGGCCTGGCAGGGAGGTTGGCATCATATCTGATAGGCACCAGGGCATACTTAATGTCGTTCGAGAGCAGATAGAGGGGTATGCACCTTTGCACCATCGTTGGTGTACTCGACACCTTGCCAAGAATCTACTCTGGAAGGATGGTGTGAAGGGTAACTTTGATCTGTTCTAGGAGGCTGCTCGACAGCTTGAGGACAAGTACTTTCAGAAAATGTTGGAACAGGTCAGAACCGCATCAAATGCAGAACGTAGACAATGGCTCACAGGTTTGATGAGGGATTTGGAGAAATGGACGAGAGCTCATGACGTCGGTGGATGAAGGTACGAGTTTTAGTGCAGCAACATGGCAGAGTCATTCAATAAGTTGCTATTGGGGATACGTGGTATGCCCATGAATGCAATCGTTCAATTCACCGTCTATAAGCTTGTTGCCTGGTTCAACGATAGACACGTCCATGCATTGAAGTTGCGGAGTGATGGAGAGATATGGGCTCCAAAACCAAATACACACCTAGAGAAGGCAAATGAAAGAGCTGGCACATATGAGGTTACATGCTTTGACCACGCCACAGGGACTTATCAGGTCGAGCATAGGGGCAGTACAACGTCCGACGGTGAGGTTCGAGAGTCAAGGATGCACGTGGCTGTCCTCTAAGATTTCAAATGCACTTGTGATAAACCATGGCAGTACCACTTTCTATGTTCCCATTTGGTGGCAGCAGCTAGGCATCACAACTATAATATCGAGAGCATGATACCTCATGAGTTCAGTGTTGACACGCTTATGCACACATGGAGCCCCCGCTTCGTGCCTTTCCAGGACCCTAGAGAGTGGCCTCCATATGATGGGCCAAAGTACATTGTAGATCCAGCTTACCATTGGAACAAGCGTGGATCAAGGAAGAGGACGAGGCACATGATGGTTATGGATCAGATACCCAGAAGAACGAGGTGTGGGAGAGGAACCCCATTTGTTACTGACCCCGAGCAGTATGAGTGCGGCAAGTGTGGTAGACTTGGCCATAATTCATGAAGTTGCCATTGACAGATTAGTGAGGTGCGACTATTGGTTGATTTTATTATTTCATATTTGTCGTAATCATTTAATTAATTATGTATGCCTCAATTTATGCTTGTAATTGTGTCAATTACTTGTACATTTCTAAGCTCATGTTTTATTGTATATTGAATTTCTAATACATTGACTTTTTTGTAGGATGGCACAATTCCACCTGCTCGACCCGACGTACGAGGCAACCCACCGAGGATGTCTCATAGCGCAGGGGCAGGTAATAATCTATATGTTTTGTTCAAATTTTGGTGAGCGTACATGTGTTCGTGAAGTAACAGGAGACTATGTTTTATTCCATGCAGGATCTTCCGCTCCTTCATCCTAGAACCCACAATGGGTTCTTGGATATGCGGTACGATGATAGGTACACTCCTTTCCTGCAAAGAGCTAACCTAGATGTCATCTCTTTTCAGGTTCGTCATGGGTTGCCCAAGTTCAACTCAGCGGCCATAACTGCGTTGGTTGATAGGTATTATATTCAATCATTGCCTCCATTCATGACCATTTGTTCATGCGCTTGCCTTTTTTACATGTAATCTTGCTTTGTCTAAAATATAGGTGGCGGCTAGAGACTCATAGCTTCCACCTACCTTTCGAGGAGATGACAGTCACGCTCTAGGACTGTCAGAAGATGCTAGGCCTGAGGATTCACGGCAACCCAGTCACCGGGCAATGTAGGTCAGAAGGCTAGAGAGCATGAGTGGAGGCCTTCCTTGGGCGTGAGCTTGGCGAGCAAGGGGCTTGCACTTCTGGAGTTCTCATCTCCTGGCTCCAGTAAGAGTTCGCACAGTGCCCTAAGAAGGCAAATGAGGAGACAGTTGGGTACTACTATAGGGCGTGGATCCTACACCTGTTTATCTATGTTCTCTTCCCCAACGCCACGGGTGACACTGCGTCCTAGATGTGGGTCCACTACCTCAGTGATTGGGACCAGGCGAGTCACTACAGCTGGGGCTCTGCAGTCTTGGATTTTCTATACCGGCAGCTGTGCGAGGGGTGTCGTCGGACCTCGTCCACAGCATCACTTGGTGGATGCGTGTACCTGCTCTAGCTGTGGATGTGGGCTCGTCTTCCAGTTGGCCATCCAGAGGTTCTGGCTCATCGTGAGTGGTTCCAAGGTCAGCCTCTAAGCTTGGTACTAGCATGTGACACATTGCAGGCTGAGGGTACAGTGGACAGAAGATGACTACGCCGACATCGAGTCCTCTGATGATGAAGACACGGCGTATGACCAATCTACTTGTGCAGGAAGGTAGGTGGAGACAAGACCGATCTTGGACAGAGTGGTAAGTCAATTGCCTTATTTTTCTACGTTAAGTTGCATACCAATACATTAGACGTTAGAGTTATCTATTTTAGTTAGTGCCACCTTCGAGCCGTATCATCCTTATAATATGTTAGATTCTTATACAAAAGAAAACAAAACCTATAGCTATCTGTTCAGAAGTATTATTACTGACAACTTTGTTGTAGGACAATACACTCAAATGCTCTATTGAAGACATTGAGCGCATTCGGCCGAGAGTCAGGGACGACTACATGCGTAGCTTCCTAGACGTAAGATTCAAAATATTCTTTCAAATATATTATCAATACGTTAGATTCTTTTAGTTAACATAATTTTGTACAACAGAGGCTGTCACGTCGGCTACGCCGTGCGGCTGCTCGTTGTGGTTGTAGGACAGACATGACGCAAGATGTGTACGTTCCTTTCGCAGGCAGAGGAGGCTTAGGTTCCTGTAGCCAAGCAGCTACAGGGGACAGGGACGAGGACGACGACGACGACGAGGATGACGTGGACTAGAGGCATGAGGAGCTTGGCCCCTCTCAGCTCCATGACGCTCCCTCGACTTAGCTTACACAGCCTCTAGGCACTAGGCGACACCGTCCACCTGACCCTTATACTCCAGGTACGAGCGCTCTCGGTCACAAGGGTAAGGGTAAGAGTAGGAGGCTATGAGGGTTGTGGTAGATGTTAGTATGCACTATTATGGATTTTATATATACTTTCATGTAACTATTTAGGACTGTATGGACATTGTGGACTATTTGGGCTGTGCATGACATGTTATGTTGATTGTGGTGTTCATTGTGGTTGCATTGTGCTCTTTGGATGATTAAATGTTTGAATTATATAATGATGTCTATGTTTGTAACTGTGGATGCTCCTAAAACAAGGAAAACTCTTGTGATTTTTTTCGTGAATCATTAATCATTCTACACTGCTAAAAAGGCACAAATGTAGTATACAGATTAAATGTAAATTCATTAGAACGTGTATAGTCCAATCGTATCATACAGACGCTTTGCAGATGAATCTAGGCTTTTCAAGTAACAGTGAATGAATAAAGGTTTTTCAGACAATGAAAATAGACTTTTCAGTTACAAGGACAACAACGATTTATCACTTCACTGATATAGTACTAGCATGCAAGGAAGCACAACTCCACTCTATCTCCACCATCCATCTTATGCTTGTTTGATCCAAGGGCTGAGGTGAAGAGGCACACGGATCGCTGACATGGCACATTGAGAGGCCTCTATTTCTCCTCTCAACCTATAAATAACCCCTCACTCCCTCTCATTCACACACAAAACAAGGAAAAAGAGCACTCCTCAGCATTTTCTTTTGTTGCAGTACCAATGTATGGAGGGTTGTCTAGAGAGAGAGGAAAGCGAAAGGGATCAACCATTAGGTGGGAGGGTCCTCTTTACCCTAATTTTTTTGAGGAAGCTCTTTATGAGAGGTTCCCAGTTGAGAGCAAAAGCGATTTCACCAAAGAGGCACCACTGAGAGGATACGATGAACGAAAAGAAGAGTAGCCAAAATGCATGCATGGTGAGGACTGCCTAGTGCATATGTTCACTGAGAGAATAGATGGAGGTCGTCGTTTCTTCAAATGCCCGTGAGCATGGGTAATTGCTATTAGTATTTGTTTCTTTAATATGTTCCTCGTCTATACAACTTACATGACATACTTATTGTAGTCTTCCTTGGCCGAAGAAAACTATGAGTTCACTAGGTGGGTCGATCCTGAACCTATTTATCCGCATGCGGAATGCATCTACTACCTGTAGGACCGTATCTTCGATCTAGAAAGAAAAGTTAGCAATGGTTACAAGGACGACGAATAGGAAGACGAAAACAATGGTGTCAGTTCACAGGAGGCACTCTATAATGATCCATATTGCACCTACCCTAATCATAGAAACAAGGGTCCTTCGTCGCCACCCCCGCCGCCGCCACCATCAACAATGGAAGGCTACTTTGGAGAAAGTGCAACACAATTTGCTATGTGGCCACACTGCTAGGATGACTTTATCTTATTCATATGCCGCATCTATGTGTTTGTTGTTTGGTTTAATTACCTAAGGCATCTTAGGTTTAGTCGAAGGAACTCTGTACTCTAGTTCGGTACATGTTGTCACATACCATTTCATGTGTTTTGTGTGTTGAATTATATAATACCCTACTTCGTTAGGTTTTATTTGCAGCACGTGATCATATTTCAATACGTTCGTAATATTAAACTGAATATTATGACCATAAATAATGAAAATAACCACATAATGAAAAGTCTAATACTATGCAACATTAAACAATATAATAATACTAGAAGTACGTGCCTATAGTAGACATAGGGGGCAAATGTACTTTCAAATCCTCAGTCTGAAATATACTGAGTAAGCAACTCATCATCCGAGTATCAGTCCTCTACCATAACCCTGTTGCTGTGGCTAGGCTCACCTGCATTGCTCTGACCTACCTATCGCCTGTAGTAAGTGGCCTCCGCTTCATCTGCAGCCTCTGTGGCCTGAGTGAAGAACGCGTAGTCATCCTCCTTCGTTTGCAAGGCCGCCTCTGCTAGAGCAATGAGCTCGCTCAATCTGCCACTGTCATCTTCAGCCTCCTCCACCTACAAGTCCGCCTCTGCTAGAGCGATGAGCTCACTCAGTCTATCCGATGAGCTCACTCAGTCTGCTAGTGTCGTCCTCAGCCTCCGCCTGCAAGCCCACCTCTACTAGAGCGATGAGCTCGCACAGTCTGCCAGTGTCGTCCTCAACCTCCCCCGCCTGTAAGCCCGCCTCTGCTAGAGCGATGAGCTCACTCAGTCTGCTAGTGTCGTCCTCATCCTCGTCCCTCCTCATTAGACAACACAATCGGTGATTGAACGGTACGATCAGCTCGTGATCTATGCTCATCTAACTTCTTTTCCTCATACTTTGCACGAGCCACCTCTACGGCATGTTCCTCACTGCATCTAATCCCTTCATATATAAAATGCAATCAGTTAGCAACACGATTATATTATATTTAAAATCAGGCAACGAAAAAAGGCTTTCAAGCACTCACTAGCACATAATGCAACAACATGCCCGTTCAAGACCTGTATCTGTACTCTTGTCTCCTTCCTTGTCTCCTTCCTTGCCCTCTCCTCCTCTAACATCATTTGTCTCTCCAATCCCCATTTATCAAGCCGACCGGGTAATAAATACCACGCTGTCTAGCAAACTCACGCACCTTTTCTTCGTGATGTTTAACGAATAGGTTGACGTAGTCAGATACATATCCCCTCGTCCGTGCAATTACTTGCCTCCTCTTCAGTTTATCCAAGAACTTAGCTTGACCATCATAACATTCCCACCTGCATTTCCTAGTGCTCTGTTTAAATAAAAAATTATATCATATATGTCTTATCAAAAGAAACAAAATACGATTTCATGTTTACTACAAAAATAACCAACCTTATCATAGTCAACCATATGGCCGTAATAATGGCCTATTCCAAGCTTCGAAGGGACTAGGCCATATTTGGATTTAACACCATATTTGCACATGACAGGAGGTGCTTTGTAAATTACCCTTTCTTTCTTCTTTTCCTCCTTTCGCGATTTTTTCGGCCATTTGTTCTTAGGAGTTAGGACCATACAACCACTACTTGAAATGACACTTCGTCATTGAAAACACCTAAATAAGGTGACATTAGTACATGAACAATATAGCTCAATATTTCAACACATACACTTTGCACTTACTTTATGCTTGTTTGGACACATAAACTTTAACGTATTCTCAGGGGTTATCACAGCTTGATCTCTGCAATCGCATAGAGGAGGTTCCTCGAGTCGTCTAACTACAGTTAGGTGCTTCTCCTTTGACGTTATTGGTGGAGGGTTAGGGGGGTGGAACCCACCGCTTGAAGTGCTCACGTGGATGTCTCCCTCTAAACCAATCGTCGAAAAGGAGGTACCTAGGATCAAACTTGTCTGCATCGTCAATCCACTGAAAGAAAAAGCACCTCTTATGGTCCTACACAACGAGATTCCAATAAAATATTAGTAGCATACTTACACAAATAAACAAAAAAGATAGTGAAAATAATTTCTTACATTAAAACAACTGCATGTGTAGAAGCACCACGTCGCTGTGTCCGGATGTTTCGATTGAAAAACGTGGGCCGGGAAACCACAGTCACAGTTAGGGGCAGGGAGGTCAAGAGGGACAGGAGCATCTTTGCTAGACGCGTCGGGGTATAATTCTCGAGGACGACCCCATTTTCGTCAAAACTCCTCCCGATATATTTTTTGCATCTAACAAAACGGATGTAATTTAACAAATAAAAATCAAAACATCACAAATAAATATCAATGAGAACTATAACTATAATAAAATCAATTTCGTTCTAAGAACCAAAAGCAATTAACATTAAACCCTAAAACTAGGGTTTCTCATTTGATGCACAACAATGAACCAATAACATAACTACATGCGATGTGGTTACCTAGGTTTGCTAGCTTTTCGACGCCTTAGCATCATCCTACGGTTGTATAATACAAATATTGAGGAATAAAATAAAACCCTAAGTAATGACGATTCTTAGGTTGAAAAATCTGACTAATATATATCGAATTGATGCGAAAAAAACTAGGAGAGGAGCGAGAATACCTTGCTCTCAACGATCTACGGATCAAATCAAAGTTTCCAAGTGGGGAGAGAAAAAACCCAAAAAGGAGGAGAAAAAAGAGGAAGAAGACTCGGACAAGAAGGTTGGGACCGGTGTTAAAACACAAGCTCGACGCTAGACACTCTGGTGCCGAGCTCGACGCCAGGATCTACGGCGTCGAGCTTCCTGCCACGTCACCTTCACGTCTGCTTCGAGCCTAAGAGCTCGGCGCCAGCACGTGTAAGCTCGGCGCCAGCAACGATGGCGCCAAGACAAGGGTCCAGATTTTGAAATCTTTCCTCCGGGAACATATTTGTGATTTTTTTTTTTTTAAAAAGCGCTAAAAATAAAAAATTCGGACACCTCGCGGAGTCTCTCGGCCTCGTGTCCTCTCCCCCTGTGGCCCCGTCCCGTCTCCGCCGCCGCCGTCGCGGCTCTCGGAGCCCTACCCTTCTTCTAGCCGGAGCCCCTCATGGACCGGCAACCCCAGGACTACGCGGCCGCGGCCATGGCGTACGCGCAGGGGCAGCAGCCACCGCCGCCGCAGTACGGAGGGTACCACCCGCAGGCGCCGCCGCCTCAGTACCCGCCCCACCCTTACGGCGCGCCGCTCCCGCAGTACCCGCCCGGGCCCTACGCGCGCCCCATGCTGCCGGCCTACTCGCACCTGCCGCCGCACCAGCAGCCGCCTCCCCCGTACGCGGCGCACCCGCCACCGCCGCACGTCTTGTCCACGCCCTCCCCGCCGCCGCACCACCCTTACATGCACCCGCCGCCGTTCGAATCCGCCCCGCCGCCGCCGGCTGCGCCCCCCGCCGATCCGGAGCTCCAGAAGCGCATCGACAAGCTCGTCGAGTACATCGCCAAGAACGGGCCGGATTTCGAGGCCATGATCCGCGACAAGCAGCACGACAACCCGGACTACGCCTTCGTCTTCGGCGGGGAAGGTCACGCCTACTACAGGTACATGCTCTGGCTCTTGCCGCGCTCGCCGGTGCCGGCGCCCTACCCGCCAGGCTCGATGCATATGATGCCGCCTATGGGCCCTATGATGAGGGGGCCGCCGATCCACCAGCCGGGGTACCCTCCATTCTATGACCAGCACCAGCAGTTTGCTGCTGCTCACGGCCATGGGGACTATGAAGCTGCAGCACAACCGTTCAAGGGACTGTCTGGGCCGCTCCCAGCAGATGTTGCTGCTGAGCTGCAAGACGTGCTTAACAATCTTAACGGCACTAAGGAATCAATAAAGGGAGCAAAGTCATGGTTTATGCAAAGATTGCCATTTGCACCGGCTCTGGCTGAAGCTCTTAAGGAGAGAGTATTTGTGTTGGAGGATTCGGAGCGGCAGCTGCACATAATTTTCCTGGTGAATGATATTCTTTTTGAAAGGTATGGCTCGATTTGTTTCCTATCTTTATTAAAGTAGAACTGCTTACGTTATGCCTTTTATTTTTTAATTGTAGTTCTTCTGTTGAGAAATAGTCCTTATGTTCCTTTTGATGAATACTTCAGTTATCATGCTGAATTGCTGACTGACATACCAGTGCATGAAGTGTTATCTAATGAGCATATATTGTTTTCATATCTCATTGCTGTAGCGCGCAGCTTGTAGAGTGACCAATTCATATTTCCAGCATCCACACTATTTACCTCTTCATAAGCACTCACCAGATTGGGAGTACTTGATGCAATCTTAGTTCACCCAAATTCATTTCAAAAACTACTATACTTTACTAAGGCCAACATTTTAACATTGGAAGATAAGTACTTCTAGGCAAATAGAAGGCCTTAAAAAACAAACTTACTTTTGTCTTTTGACAGATTATAAAATCGATAAACATAGAAAAATACCCAGGTGCTTTGTTTCATAATGATAAGAGAGATCATATATCTTGTAATTTAGGAACCTTTTCTCATGCAGATGAAAGTGGTACTCCCCAGCTTGTTACCATTTTCTGGTCCATTAGAAACTGAGTGTTATAGACATAGCAAGTAGACCCTGGTGAAG
Source organism: Miscanthus floridulus (assembly GCF_019320115.1). Taxonomy (NCBI): domain Eukaryota; kingdom Viridiplantae; phylum Streptophyta; class Magnoliopsida; order Poales; family Poaceae; genus Miscanthus; species Miscanthus floridulus. Next base: position 118,214,801 of record NC_089597.1, on the reverse strand, counting down.
CTGTGATGTGCTTTTTTAAACGATATTCTGTTGTACCAAATGCATACATCCTTTTGTTCAGAGGGACCCTAGCAAGCTTATCAATACCATTCAGGATGCCATTCTGGATTACCCATTGGAACGGAATATTTCAATACTAGACAATATCTGTGTACGGTGTACCATTCTGGAGTATAATAAACTGTAAATGCATTTATATTTATTAGTAATTATTTGCTAAAATATTTTTATATATTTATTGCCAAAACCAGCAAACATACCTGTGGCTTGCAACGGGAGAGAAAAATTCCCCATAGTCATATGCTGGCGGGTCTGAACCAGCCCCTAGGAGGCGTATAGCTGTAGCAGGTCACCCAGGCCCACATGCCACATCTGTTCAGAGTAGGCCAAACACTGCTCCCGCGATTAACGATGGTTCAATAGTGAGCACAGAAAATCAGTGTGAGACTCGAGCGGAGATGATGGAAACCAGAAACACCATGTTTAGACCCATATGCGGAACACGCGAGGGGCAGATACAGGGGACTAAAAATAGCTAGAACTATCGTTCAAAGCAGAATCGCTAAAATGTATCGGGACGAAGATATATCTCACACTTAATGCAGAGAGGGACCCCACCAAGATCATTCTATGGTGTGCCCTAGCCAGCTTGACTAACCTACATATGAATGCTTTTGTTGCCTTGCATGAACCGTTTCTTTAACAGGGCAAGAGTACTATAGTAGGAGGCTATTCCTTGAGTTCAATTATGCGTCGTACCATAGTAGCAGTCTGTTCCTTCCTTGTGTGTGTGACAACTTTTCCGTTTAGGCAAACATGCAACACAGCCCTATCCAGGCACGGGAAAGACATAGGCGCGAAATAGGATGGGAAACTAATGAAGGAGGTCTCTAGAAGTGTCGAAAATTAGCCTATTTAATATTATGGATAGATATAACAATGTATGCATATTTTCTGTGCTTGGGACTGAAAGGCTATGTTGTTGTTGTTGTTGTTGTTGTTGTTGTTGTATATAACAATGTATGCATATTTTCTGTGCTGCATAAATTAGAATTTACTTGCTTACAATCAGGTTTACACACACGTGTACCTATATTACTGGCCCTACCGTTCTTCCAATAAAAATATTCACTACCTATTTGGAAGGTAGCTACTGCCACCTGCATATTCAGAAGGCTTACACAGACGTGTACATTTGTCTCCTCTTACCTATTTCTTCCACTCAGTGAAAGCCAGAAAGAAGTATATCTCATTCTCTCTCTGCCTTATCCTTTCTCTTATCCTTGCTGGCTCGCTGCCATGGCCGGATGGCCCTGAGCTGCAGGCCATAGATGGAGTTGAGGTCCCAGGGGCTGTCCGTGTCTAGGAAGCAGACATCTTCTCCATCCCAAACTTTTTTTTATCGCGTCACAGCCGCCTGGAGGGAGAAGCAACAGCGGTTGCTCCTGTAGTATCGCTATCACCCCCGCCCAAGTTGAACTCGAAGAATCTGTTCTTCTACAACTGGGACTCTCCTTTATTAACTAGTGCTGGCATCCACAGAATGCTAGATTTCGCCTGGTACAGCCGAAATCAGCCAGAACCATGACCGGTACTGGATTTGACCTCTGTTGTACCAGTCTCTACGGCGGTCTGAGGTAATCTGGACGTTCTGGCCTTTACCAGAATGAGATTGACAACTCTGTCTGTAACCAGATCTTAGTCTCCATGTAGCATAAGTGCTAAAATTTGGTATAAATTTAGACACTGCAATAGGAGGGGCCCATGTAGGAAAATAGAAATGCATGCATATATTATCAAGTTGAAACGAAGTTTTGCTATATATGTTTTAAATGTGCTGATCTTTCATGATATTGAATAATACCCAACTAAGAAGATTGGAATGGTTTAGATCACTAAGGATTCTGTTTGGTTAGGATATTTAACACCTGTCCTCAAGGAGCTGCTAATGCTTGACCCTTGACCGATCAAATCTAGCTTCTGAGAATTTCGAAATGCACATGACTTGTAACTATGCGTATTTAATTTAATGCATTGCTGATTTCTGAATGTATTTGACATGCTACAGCTTACAAAGACGAACTAATATTCGGGACCTTGACAATGAGGCTATTGCTTTTAAGTCTGTACTGGGTTCCATGCTTGCAAGGGTTTACAATAATTCACAGAGTAAAGATGACAACCAGACTCGCGTTGAGAAAATCCTGCAGTTTTGGGGTTCAAAGGAAGTTTACGACCAGGAAACAATCGCTAATTTTGAAAGAGAGATGAAAGGTGGCTTGCCTTATCCTTTGGTGCCACGACATGTTTCACCAGATCCATCGACCTTTTCAGGTATCTTTTTTCTCTGCTTCCTTTACTACCTCTATTTCCCATTCAGTCTAGGTACTTCAACCTTTTTTTTGTTATCTGATGACGATGCTAGCTCTGAAATAAGGATGCTATTTTGTATTCTTTGAGTACTTAACCTGTGAGTTTCCATCTGATTACCATCTTTCTTCATTTGATTCGTCAACTCACATAGCTGTGATCCTAGTAGCCCCGGACTGCACTGGCTGCTATATGTTGTAGCCACTATTTAGAATGATTCATAACTTTCTAGAATTCATTCCTGGAAACCTATCTGACCCATCATCCAATTAGAGAACTTTATCCTCTGGCTGATTTACTTGTGTTTCTCAGTTAAATCATTCTCTCGTTTGATTCTCCGGTCTTACAATGTCTTTTTGGAATAGCTTTTTAAAATGTAATGCATGTACATTTTGCTTTTTGGTAGTAAAAAACCTAAAAGCTGCTAGATGTTTTTGCAGGATCAGCGCCATTGCGCTCAAAATGGTCCTCGGAACCTCCAGAGAAGGATAAAGCAATCCATCCTGTTGCTGGTGCAACCCAATCTGTTCCCTCTGCACAATTTCCAGCAAACCAACTTCCAGCTGGTGTTTATCCTCCTGTAGGCCAAACTACTTTTGCAGGATCTTTGCCAGTGCAACCATCGTTAATTCCCTCTCTGGCTCCTCAAAGCACTGCTGCTACAAATGATTCGAATCCACCTCCTTATCCACTCTTCCCCCCTGGCCTCATTCCTGGAATGGTTCGGAAGATGCAAATAGGTAGTGGAGTGCCATACTCTCCCTTAAGCCCGCTTGACATCCCCACTACCATCCCTCCATCAACCGTCCCAGAGTCTGAGATCCTTGAGCGTGTGTCGAAGTTCTTCAGTGATATTGGGGAGGTAAACCCATCAGAAGGTCCAATGAGACAAAGCGAGCCCGATGACTATGATGACTACGAGAGGGAACTCCCTGCCCGAAAGGGAGGCGCTTGCATCCCTCCCCCACCGAATCTGCTTGTAACAAACCCTGAGACAGGGATGCGTGCTGATGGTAGTGTTGACAGTAAACCAGGGTCCAGCGGTCGGTTGGGTCTCGGAGCTTCTGCCGATCCGAATGAGGTGGGACAGTATGATGATGTATATTCTTCTTATCGTAAGCAAAGGAGCACAACGTATCACTCTTCCATCACTGCTCGGTCATCGACGTAGTGAGGGCGGCAGAGATGCCTCGAACATTTCCAGGTGATGTTGTATGGTTACATGAGATGACGAAATTGTAAGAACTATCCTGTCATTATTGTACGATGCAACTTTGTATGGCAAGTGTGATCTACGGCTTCTTAAATCCAAACGTAGTTGGCCCAATTGCAAATTATACATGTTGCAGGGATCTGCTGTTTACTTGACCTACTACGTTTTACTCCCAAAATTTAGGTACTCTAGAAATTTATTTCGACACGAATCAACTTTTGGAACAAAGTTTACCGTCCTGTTCGTTTGGACTTGTTTGGCTTATAAGCCACGGTTGAAAGTACTGTTGGCTGATTTGGTGTGAGAAAAATATTATTCGTTGACTGATAAGTCATGGCTTATAAGACGAATACGACCGAGCGAACAGGCTGGTACTGTTATCTTGTAGTTGTAGGCTGATTGTCACCTTATAAAAAGGAAGAAATTGAGTGTTGCCTTGTAAAAGGAAATATAACTATACTTGGGTGCTTGTGCTAGAGATATACGGCTGTAAAACGTAGACACGCGTGGGTTGGCCAAGAAGAAAGTCACGACGTGTGTAAGCGCGAGACAATAGGATGAAGAAGCATACAGCACAACACTATACAACTCAGCGCACTAGTACAAAAAGTAACTATTTTGTGATGAAAACATAAACCGATGCACATACAGAATAGTGGGCACAGGCAAAGATAAACATAAAATGGAACTACAAGCTAGGATCTCGAACTGTACAAAGCACAAATGATGTCAAAGCGTTGATTGCAATAAAAAAAACTGCCTCAATGAAGAATAGAGCTTACATTTACAACAAGGAAAAAGCAATTTTCTTGACTGACAAAAAGTAACTATTTTGTGATGATGGCTAATACCTTTGTTTCAAAAAGAAAATGATGACTAATACCTAAACCACCGTAAGTGTATGTAGTGTCTTGGTGTTTAGTTGTTATGCGCAGGCAAACCGTGATTAATAAATCGTGTTTGGTTATTTACATTTTGTGACCTTTAGTTACCTCCATATTCTAGTTGAGAACTTGATATTATAGCTGGCCAAATGGTCCACGGCCGGGCCCAAGGCACGGGTTTCGGCCTGGCCTAGGAACGGCACGGGTTATGGCCGTCGGGACCGTGCTAGCCCGGACAGACTGAAGGGCCATGCCTGGTAGATTGATCATTGTCCCACCATGGAAAAAGTTTATATTATCTCCCTCAACTTTTGTGAAAATCTATTTTTCTTTCCTCAACTCTAAAACCAGGTAAACCACCTCCCTGAACTTTTAAAACCCTTCGTTTTACCTCTTTGACCGGTTATAGGCGGTTTTCAAATGCGGTTTTGACTTTTTTTTTATTTTGGCTGAATTTTTGAAAAATCATAGTAAAATCATAAAATAAAAAGTCTAATTTTGTTAGACTCCACATGAGTAGATCTACACAGTCAACATATAACATGGTACACTTTAGTACAATTTTTTACTGTAGCTTTAGATCTTATGCTTTTCTGTAATTAATTCATAGCTGCAGGTGAGCTAATTATTGTATGTTTGAACTGTAGTAAAAATTTTATACTCATTGGATCATGTATAATGCTTGAGCTAGTTATAGATTTATTTAGGTGTATGCTTGTTAAATAGTATTTATAAATCTATAACTAAGTTATACATGATCCAATGAGTATGAAGTTTTTACTACAGTTCAAGCATATAACAATTAGCTCACCATAAAAATTTCACCACAATTGGACTATGAAAACTGCAGCTATGAATTAATTATAGAAAATCATAGATCTAAAGCTACAGCAAAAAATTTGTACTAAAGCCTACCGTATTATATGTTCACTGTGTAGATCTACTCATGTTGAGTCCAAAAAAATTAAATTTTCTATTTTTATGATTTTTCTATGATTTACTATGATTTTTTCAAAGATTCAGTCAAAATAAATAAAAAAATAAAAAGACAAAACCGCCTTTGAAAACCGCTTATAACCAGTCAGGGAGGTAAAATGAACGGTTTTAAAAGTTTAGGGAGGTGGTTTACCCGATTTTAGAGTTCAGGGAGAAAAAACAAGCTTTCACAAAAATTGAGGGAGGTAATGTGGACTTTTTTCTCCTGAAAGGATCTAACAATGCTTAGAGGGAGGGGGTGAATAGACGTATCTAAAAATTAACTGCAAATACTAAGTTCAAATTTGTCAGTCAATGTCGGAAGTCCCAACAGTTTGGGTCGGAACTCCCGACGTCGTCAGAAGTTCCGACACAAACGTCATAAGTCCCGGCGCCTACGTGAACTACAAAAACAGTGCCAAATTTAACTTTGTGGATAAATAATCTTACAACCCCACTTCCTAGTGGTTTGATGAAGATGTTGGCTCACTCTCTTGACACCTAAATGCCTCCAAACCATAGATCGAGTTCAAACCCTAAATTGAAGTTCGGGAGAGAAAGAGAGACAAACAAATACAAGTAATCTAGAGCAAACACAACAACAAGCACACGGGACACAAGGATTTATCCCGAGGTTCGGCAACCCCATAAAGGAGCTCCTACGTCCTCGTTGTTGAGGTGACCATAAAGGTCAGAGTCTCTTTCACCTCCTTGCGTCTCTCAAAGCAATCACAAAAGGTCACTTGAGCTTTTCACTAAGAAATCAAGGATAATACAAACTTTCCAAGACTCTTCCACAAGATAGAAGCTCTTAGGCAACGTCTAGCCAGCTAGGGGCAATGCCCCAAGAGTAATAGACGTAAATCCAACCAGCTTGACGAAGAAATCAAGTGCTCAAGCTTGCCAAAGTGATTCTCTCACTTAATCCACTCTCCTTTCACTTAAAACCCTAGGGGAATCGAAGATTGGAGCAAAGGAGAGAGGAGAGGGGTGCCTTTGTTGCTTGGGAGCTGTTGTGGACAAAGGTTGGTGAGCTGTGAATGAGTCCGTAACGGTTAGAAGTGAGAAGATGGCTATTTATACTCACAGTAGAAATCTAATTGTTCATATCTACGTTGGAAGTTCCAACGTAGATCTTGGGACTTTCGACCTTAACAGAAAACACTGTTCACATAGGGTCAAAAGTCAGCATAACCAAGTCAATGTTGGAACTCCTGATAAATGTAGGGACTTTCGACGTACGTCGGGACTTCTGACGTGTGCAAACAGCCGACCAGCAAAACCCCAAGTGTCGGGACTCCTGACATGGGTCAGGACTTCTGACTATCGGGAGTTTCGACGTATGTTGAGACTTTTGACGGGCGTAGATAGCCGACCAGCAAAACCCTAGGTGTTGGGACTCTTGACTTGGGTCGGGACTTCCGACTGTCGGGAGTTCCAACTCACGTCGGGACTTTAGACGGCCACGGTCACCGCGCAGGCTAAGTGACTGGACGTTAGGACTTCCGGCATGAGTCATGACTTCCGACGGTCAGGAGGTCTAGATTACGTCGGGACTTCTGACACCAACAGTCACAAAAAAATATTCTACATGCTCGTGGAGTGCTAAAGTGTCTCTCTTTTGATTTTATTTTTATGCTTGAGCACTCTATCTTTCTCAGACCAACTAAGTTTGCATCCCTCTTTATAGTGCGGTGGATCCTAAACTCGAAAACAAAAATAAAACCTTTGGAGAGTGCTTTGAGTTCGTCCACCTTTACAACTTCAAGAATTGTGGGATACCATTTCATTTTTATCAACTCTTTGAATCTTTCATGGGACTAATAGCTACGACATATCTTATTAAGATCACATTAGTCCCAAATTTGGATGTCATCAATACACCAAAACTCACATAGGGGGCAAATGCACTTTCAATCTCCCTCTTTTTGGTAATTGATGACAACCAACTTAGGCTTTTATAAGAATGAAAGAATTTAAAGTTTTTGAAATCCAAAATTTATGATGAGCTCCCCCTTGATGTATGCATGAATTTGAATTTCAATTAGAATCATCTATACATGATTTGCATACATCAAGACAAAAGCTCCCTCTAAATTTTGCAATCCGTGGGGGTGCAACAAGTGTGTGTTAACAAATATATATCCATGAGAAGAGATGCAATACGACATGTTATATTCACACAACAAGTAAAAAAATATGATGGCCAAGATTTTAAAGTAGAAACTTGAAGCAACACATGGCCATCCAAAATACATCCACCATCACAAGTAGAGACAAGCACAAGCTAATAAGGTAGATAGATAACCATTACTTGTCCTACACACACACACACACACACACACACACACACACACACACACACACACACACACACACACACACACACACACACACACACATATATATATATATATATAGTTTTTCATCACATACTAGCCACCACACGACATAGTTCATACAAGCTAAAGGTTTTAAAGTCTCAAAACTAAGTGACTAACTAACTTATTACAAGATAGATCAAAGCCTAACACTCCTCCTTTATCAACAAGTGCCAAAAAAGGTGGTAGGCCACATGAAGAAACGACTACTCGTCCTTGTAGTCCTCATCATCATCTTGGTCACCATTATCACCACCATCGTCGTTGTCGGCATCATCATCTTCCTCCATGTAGTCCTCATCTTCTTCAGTAGCCTTGCTCTTGCCATGAGGGCAAGAAGCAGCATCATCCTCATATGCCGCACAAGCCTCATCATAGAGTGCCAAAGGATCATGGGGAGGCACAAATGGTGGCGGAGGAGAAGACACAATACCAGCCTATTGTTCCAAATGATAGAGCCTCTCTTGCATATCATGCTCACGTTGAGCACTAGCACAACATTGTCCAAACATGTAGGTCATGAGGAACTAGAACTTGTTGGGCTTCTTACTAGAGGAGGAAGAAGAGAGTGGCTCAGCACTGGAAGAGTGAGTAGCAATAGGTGGTGAAGCACCACGACAAGAGCGAGAACCTGAAGCACCTTTGGCTTTGGCTTTGGCTACATTAGCCTTCTTCCTTAGTTCTTTTGCAACTATGATAGATGTCTTGTTGGAGATCTTAAGGAGGTTGTGCTGAATGTCTATGGGGAACCGAATGCCAAACACTTGCTCAATCACATGCATGATGTAGGGGGCATAGGGAAGGTGCCTCACAGGATCCTCAGTGGCATCATGTATCTTGTTCCAAATGTATCGGCTGATGGAGAACAACTGAATATCATCACCAAAGCGCTAAAGCACCTTTAGAGAATCATCACGAAGGAAAGTGGAGTCACCTCACTTTGGATACAAGATCTATCACAGAATGTTATTGAGAACATAGTAGTAGGGCTTCAGATACATAGTCTGTCCATCAGCTGGATGTCCATCAAGGTACATATGCTGGTACTCCTCCAAAGCCACATCCTTATACTCAGTGAGTTCAGGTGCAGTGCGGTCGGCGTGACTAAAACCAAGAAGGCGAGAGAAAGTAATGAAATCCACCTTATAGTGCTTTCCTTCAGTGGTCCAATGGATGATATCAATGGCATCGGTAGGATCTTTCTCATGGTGATAGGAAACATAAAACTGACATATAATCTCATTGTTCCAATGCTTCCTAAATTCCATCAAGTAGGACAACCCCATTGAGCGCATATCACGAACCATCTGCACTAGCTCAGGCTCCTTGAACAAACGAAGAGAATAGGCATCAATGCATTTCATCTGAATAACCGGTGGCTCCCTCTTCTTTGGAAACTTCCAAAAGATGATGGAATTATAGAAGTCAAAGTAAAACGGGTGCTAGAAGCGATACTCAAGCCAAAGATCCTTCTCTTCCTCAACATAAAGATTTCTGCCTCTCATGGACCTGATGTCCCAAACTCAGTGACGGTAGTCAACTGGTAGAGGAGGTGTCTAGCCACCAGCAGGATTAGGAGCCATGGAAGGCTCCCACATGATTAGCAAAACCCCCGAGAAAAGAACGAGCTCACTAACGAAACCCAGGCCATGAGTTGGGGTGTGAACAGGTGGAGCAGCAATGGTGCGGCCAGCACGCTCAAGAGCTTCTTCTGCATCAATAATAGGATCATCCCCAATAGAGGTAGAGCAGGAGGAGGAGCGGCAGCAGATGAGCCTTGATCGTCACGGCAATAGGCAGCACGGGAACCACCAGCACTAGCACCGGGACATGCTGCTTTGGTGTGGCCAAATGGCCTGGGGACAGCAGCATGGTCTTGATTCTTCTTGGACCTCTTCTCCTTACGATGCGAGGGACTGCCACCGTCCATGGCTACGAAAAACACGAAGGGGAACTAAGAAACAAGACAACGAGAAGAGAACGAATATCGAGAAGTGAAGAACCATGAATGGAGTGGTGACCATTGGGTCAGGAGTCCTGACCGGAGTCAGAAGTTCCAATAGTCAGGAGTTTCGACGGTCGGGACCTTCGACGGTCGCCGGGATCTCCGACGCACATGGTGACTACGCCATTCATGGGGCTTCAAATCTCGACACATATTCACACAAGGAGGATGGAGGAGTAGAGAGGGAGAAGGAATAGAGGCAAATCATAAGGTACATTGACATTAGGGTTAGGGCACCATGGTAGTACCTTGAAGGAGGAAAGAAGACGGAGGAAAAACAAAATCCATAGGCCACAAACAAATTGACGAGCACTAGCACCTCCATGAATGGAATCTCCACCACTGAGCCGAGGAAGAAGACCTGAACATGGGCGGTGGAAAGGGGGTGGAGAGAATAGGAGTGCCGTCAGGACCCCTGGTGGCACAACCGGAAGGGATGGGGGCTAGAGCTCCCAGTGGCCTAGAGCAGGCCAGAGCCACCGGCGGGGCATGATGCGGTAGCGTGAGGAGGAGCGAGGGCAACGTGAGCGGCGGCATGAGGAGAGAGATGCAGGGTGACAGGAGTGCGGGGAGGGAGAGAATAACTACAGTAATACGGGCTAGGCCGGTTATAAATGAGATTTTAACCCTAGATCAAACAACGTGGCATGGTTAAAATGAACGACCCAGATCTGTGTCGGGGCTCCTGGTGTTGGGCCAGGACTTCCGACGGTCAGGAGTCCTGGCGTGAGCTGTGACTTCCGATTGTCGGAAGTTCTGACCTACGTCGTGACTTCCAACGTAGGGAAACTGAAAAACAGCTAACCTTGAACTCACTATACCATGTGGGGCAAAAATATGATGGACGCTAACATTTTCACAAGTGACTAGATTTCATACAACCAACACAAAGCAATAGTCACTCATGAAAATTATAAAATAGATTTTGAGAGTGTCACACAATATTTTCTTAATTCTTGTCTCCTAACTAGATCAAACAAAGCGTGTGTAAAACATCAAGCCACGTTACGAGAATCAATGATATTTAGTTCACTCCTCAAAGCACAAAATCTTGACTCATCTAGTGGCTTTGTGAAGATATCAGCTAGTTGCTTTTCGGTGCTCACATGGTGAATGGCGATATCTCCTTTGGCTTCGTGGTCTCTCAAAAAGAGATGCTGGATGTCTATGTGCTTTGTTCGAGAGTGATTTACATGGTTGTTTGCCAACTTAATGGCACTCTCATTGTCACACAAAAGTGGAATCTTGGTTAACTCACATCCAAAGTCCTTGAGGGTTTGCTTTATCCAAAGTAGTTGGGCACAACATGCACCAGCCACCACATACTCGGCTTCGGTGGTGGACAAATCAACGGAGTTTTGCTTCTTATAGCTCTAAGACACCAAGGATCGGCCAATAAATTGGCACGTCCTGGTAGTACTCTTTTGGTTTACTTCGCAACCGGCATAATCCGAATCGAAATAGTCAAGTAACTCAAAAGTGGAGCCCTTAGGATACCACAAGCCAAGATTAGGAGTGTGCACTAAATACCAAAAAATTCTCTTAACAGCCATCAAATGACATTCTTTTGGATTAGCTTGAAATCTTGCACACATGCACACGCTAAGCATAATATCGGGCCTAGATGCACAAAGGTAAAGAAGGGATCCAATCAAGGAGCGATATACCTTTTGATCGACGTCCTTTCCACCTTGATCAAGATCAAGATGTCCATTGGTTGGCATGGGTGTCTTGATGGGCTTGGCCTTGTCCATGTTAAACTTCTTCAACATGTCGTTGGTGTACTTGGTTGGACTTATGAACATGTCATCCTTGAGTTGCTTGATTTGAAATCCAAGGAAGAACTTGAACTCTCCCATCATGGACATCTCGAACCTATTTGTCATAATCCTACTAAATTTCTCACAAAAAGCTACATTAGTACTACCAAATATTATGTCATCGACATATATTTGGCAAATAAAGATATCATTATTGACTTTGCGAGTAAACAAAGTAGCATCAACCTTTCCTATCTCAAAACCTTGTTTGAGTAGGAAATCCTTCAAGCAATCATACCATGCTCTAGGGGCTTGTTTGAGCCCATAGAGCGCCTTATCGAGCTTGTAGACATGGTTTGGATACTTGGGATCTTCAAAGCCCGGTGGTTGCTCTACATGCACCAACTCAGATAGGGTGCCGTTGAGAAATGCACTCTTCACATCCATTTGATATAGCTTGAAATCACGATGAGTGGCATAGGCAAGTAGAATACAAATTGATTCTAGCCTAGCCACTGGTGCATAGGTCTGCCCAAAATCCAAGCCTTTAATTTGAGTGAATCCTTGAGCCTCCAACCTTGCCTTGTTCCTTGTTACCACGCCATGCTTATCTTGCTTGTTGCGGAAGACCCACTTGGTTCCAATCATATTTTGCTTGGGCCTTTCCACCAAGGACCAGACTTCATTCCAAGTGAAGTTGTTCAACTCTTCTTGCATGGCTATCATCCAATCTGGATCATCAAGTGCCTCTTCCACCTTATGAGGTTCCAAAGGAGAAACAAACGAGTAATGTTCATAAAAACTTGCTGAATGGGAACGTGTAGTTACCCCTCATCGAATGCTCCCCAATATGTTATCAATGGGATGATCCTATTGAATGGATTGCTTCACTCTAGAATGTGGCACTTGAGTTGATCTTTGGATGGGGCCATCATCATCATCATGATCATTTGGTGGATCACAACCATGAGCTTGTGGAGGGTTGACTTTGCTTCTTTCTTCATTGTTGAGTTGAGGTTGAGCTTGCTCATTGTTGACACCATCTTCATGATAATGACCTTGTGCTTCATTTGATCTCCTATCTTGATTATTTCTTGTTGCAGAAGCTTCACCATGTTCATTGGATGAAACATAATGAATGGTTGGATCAAGATCAACATGCACAATGTGGTCTTCATCTTCGTCTTTGATGGGCTTTACTTCACCAATGGTGAGCTTTTTGATTGCTTTGTGTGGAGCTTCTTCATTACCTACAGTCTCAACATTGACTTGCTCCTTTTTAGAGCCGTCGGTTTCATCAAAAGTCACGCCTACCGTGATTTCAATCAAACCAGTGGTTTTATTGAAAACATGATATCTATGTTCGTTAGTACCATAACCAAGCATAAAGCCTTCATCAACCTTTGGTGCAAACTTAGAGCTTTTGGATTTCTTGTTAAGTATAAAACACTTGGATCCAAAAACTCTAAAGTAGTGCACCTTAGGCTTTTTACCGGTTAGAAGTTCGTAGGTGGTCTTTTCTCTTTTCTTGTGAAGATATAAGCGGTTGATGACATGACATGCCATGTTGACCACTTCCGCCCAATAGTTGGATGGAGTCTTGTACTCATCCAATATTGCTCTTGCGGCTTCTATGAGTGTTCGATTCTTCCTCTCCACAACACCATTTTGTTGTGTAGTGTATGGAACCAAAAACTCATGCTTGATTCCTTCTTCATCAAGAAACTCTTCAATGTTGGTGTATCTTGAACTCCGTCCCATTATCACTTCTAACTCTCTTGATTTTGACATCACTCATTTTGGGCTCTTTTTGCAAACTTCATCTTGTAAGACCAATCGGTGTATCTTATTCCATCAAAGTGAGGTGGCTTGCCAATGTTGACGGAAGGAGTATTTAGAGGTGAACCTTTAATGAGCTATCCATAGTCAAAGCTCATGTTTGAATATATTCCCTTTCTATGAGCATGCTCACCAGCTCCAATATCACTTGCGGCATCTTGGTTTGCTTTATTCTTGTCACTTGTATCATTCTTGCCACTTATTTCATCATCAATCTTCTTGCTCAATTCTTCCTTCATCTTGCTCATCTCATCTTGCATCTTCTTCATTTCATCTTGAAAGAACTTGACTTGAGCAGCCATCAACTCTTCAGCTATTTTCTTGGCCATCTCGGCAGCAACGGCTTGCATCTTGTCGGACTCTGACATTGTTTCTTCTCACGCAGTAAAGCGCTAAAAGAAAACCTGGCTCTGATACCAATTGAAAGTATCTAACAATGCCTAGGGGGTGAATAGGCATATCTAAAAATTAACTACAAATGCTAAGTTCAAATTTGTCAATCAATGTTGAAAGTTCCGACAGTTTAGGTCGGAACTCCCAACGTCATTAGAAGTTCCGGCACAAAACATCAGAAGTCCCGACGCCTATGTGAACTACAAAAGCAGTGTCAAATTTAACTTTGTGGGTAAATAATCTTACAACCCCACTTCCTAGTGGTTTGGTGAAGATGTTGGCTCACTCCCTTGATGCCGAAATGCCTCCAAACCGTAGATTGAGTCCAAACACTAAAATGAAGTTTGGGAGAGAAAGAGAGACAAACTAAAAGTGCATTTGCCCCCTATGTAGGTTTTGGTATATTGATGACATCCAATTGGGGACTAATGTGATCTTAATGAGACATGTCACAGCTATTAGTCCCATGAAAGAATCAAGGAGTTGATCAAGATGAAATGGTATCCCTCAATTCTTGAAGTTGAAAAGGTGGACGAACTCAAAACGCTCTCCAAAGGTTTTAATTTTGTTTTTGAGTTTAAGATCTGCCGCACTATAAAGAGGGATGCAAATTTAGGTGGTCTGAGAAAGATAGAGTGCTCAAGCATTAAAATAAAATCAAAAGAGAGACACTCTAGCACTCCACGAGCACGTACATTATTTTTCTATGACTGTCGCTGTCGAAAGTCCCGACATAAGCCGGAACTCCCGACAGTCGGAAGTCATGACTCTTGCCGGAAGTTCTGACTCCTAGTCACTTGGCCTACGCGGTGACTTTGGATGTCAGAAGTCCCGACGTGAGTCGAAACTTTCGACAGTTGAAAGTCCCGACCCAAGCCAGGAGTCCCGACATCGGTGGTTCTGCTGGCCGACTGTCTACGCTCGTCGGAACTCTCGACATACGTCGGAAGTTCTGACTATCGAAACTCCTGACCCAAGCCGAAAGTCCCGGCATCAGCGGTGCTAGCTGGTTGTTTAACTGTGCACGTCGGAAGTCCCGACGTACGTCGAAAGTTCCAACTGTCGGAAGTCCTGATGTTTGTTAGGAGTTTCGACATTAACTTGCACGCGCAGACTTCTAACCCTGTGTGAACAGTATTTTCTGTTAACGTCGGAAGTCCTGAGATCTGCGTTGGAACTTCCGACGTAGATCTGAACGGTTAAATTTTCACTTGGAGTATAAATACCACTCTCTTCGCTTCTAACCGTTATGGACTCATTCACAGTTGACCCACTTCGTGCAAAACAGCTCCCAAGCAACTAAAGCACCCCTCTCCTTCCCTCTTTGCTCTAATCTTCGATTCTCTTAGGGTTTTGAGTGAAAGGAGAGTGGATTAAGTGAGAGCATCACTTTGGCAAGCTTGAGCACTTGATTTCTTCATCAAGTCGGTTGATTTTGCGTCTATTACTCTTGAGGCTTTGCCCCTAGCCGGCTAGGCGTTGCCCAATAGATTCCATCTTGTGGAAGAGCCTTGGGAAGTTTGTATCACCCTTCGATTTCTTAGTGGAAAGCTCAAGTGACCTTTGTGGTCGCTTTGAGAGAGGCAAGGAGGTGGAAGAGACTCTGACCTTGGTGGTCACCTCAATAACGAGGACGTAGGAGCTCCTTTGTGGGGTTGTCGAACCTTGGGATAAATCCTTATGTCCCATGTGCTTGTTGTTATTGTTATGATTGCTAGAGATTACTTGTATTTGTTTATCTCTTTCTCTCCCAAACTTCCATTTTAGGGTTTGGACTCGATCTACGGTTTGGAGGCATTACGGCGTCATGGAAGTGACTCAACATCTTCACCAAACCACTAGGAAGTGAGGTTGTAAGATTATTTATCCACAAAGTTAAATTTGGCACTGCTTTTATAGTTCACGTAGGCGTCGGAATTGCTGACGTTTGCGCCAGAACTTCTGACAATGTTGGGAGTTCCGAACTAAACGCCGGGACTTCTGACATTGACTGACAGATTTAAACTTAGTATTTGTAGTAAATTTTTAGATACGCCTATTCACCACCCCTCTTGGCATTGTTAGATCCTTTCAATTGGTATCGGAGCAAGGTCTTCTCTTTGCACTTCACCGCATGAGAAGAAACAATGTCGGAGTCCGACAAGATGCAAGCTGTTGCCGTCGAAATGGCCAAGAAAATAGCTAAAGAGTTGATGAGTGCTCAAGCCAAGCTCTTTCAAGATGAAATGAAAAAGATGCAAGATGAGATGAGCAAGAGAAGGAAGAATTGAGCAAGAAGGTTGATGATGCAATAAGTGGCAAGAATGATACGAGTGACAAGAATGAAATAAACAAAGATGCCGCTAGTGATATTGGAGCCGGTGAGCATGCTCATGGAAAGGGAATATATTCAAACATGAGCTTTGACTATGGACAACTCATGAAAGGTTCAACAATACATACTCCGTCTGTCAACATTGGTAAGCCACCTCACTTTGTTGGAACAAGATACACCGATTGGTCTTATAAGATGAAGATGCATCTCATTGCCATAAGACTTTGGAAAGTTGTGGATGTTGGTGTGATGATTCCTATCGATGAAGATAGAGAGATAACTCCACAAGAAGTGCACAACCTCCATCAAAATGCACAAGCCATAGCATTGCTTGTGTCAAGCCTAGCTCCGAATGAGTTTAGAAAAGTGAATGGAATGGAAAGTGCAAAACAAATTTGGGATACTTTGAAAGTGTCATTTGAAGGAGATAAAAGTGTGAGAAAATGCAACATTGAGTTGCTTCATGGTGAATTGGAAAGATTTGTATTCTTGCAAAATGAAACAACACAATCCATGTTTGATAGGCTCATGGCATTGGTCAACCACATAAGAGCTCTTGGAAGCACCGAATGGGATGACAACAAGGTTGCTAGAAAGATGTTGAGAACCTATAGAGCCAAGAACAACATGCTAGCGTCTGTGATCATGGAAAGGTCCGGTTATGTTGAGATGACCCCTCAAGAAGTTCTTTCAAAACTCAAGCATCATGAGTGTCTAGATGAAGATGCAATCAATGCCCACAATCAAAATCCTAATGCAATGGGATTCAACAAGAGTGCAGCCCTTAAAGCAACTCAACAACATGAAGGTCAAGGTTTAAGTCAAGAAAAGAAGAAGAAAGTGAAGGATGATTCCTCAAGTGAAGAAGAAGATTCTGATGTGGAGGTTGCATTTGTGATTAGAAATCTTAAAAAGTTTATGAAGAAGAAAAGCAACCGCAAGACCTATGGTGATGGAAAGAGAAGGTTCAAAAAGAGATTTTGCTATGGATGTTATCGGTACGGGACCCACAGGATACCCCACAA
Organism: Miscanthus floridulus; assembly: GCF_019320115.1. Lineage (NCBI taxonomy): Eukaryota > Viridiplantae > Streptophyta > Magnoliopsida > Poales > Poaceae > Miscanthus > Miscanthus floridulus. The sequence goes on along the minus strand of NC_089597.1, from coordinate 118,197,642 downwards.
GGAAGGGAGAAGATCTAGTCTAACTAGGATTCTTCCCCTTAATCTTAGTAGCAACATTATTCTGTAATCCTACTAGAAACTCTCATTGTAAACTGACTAGGACTCTGGCCTGCTGACTATATAAAGGAGGGCAGGGCTCCTTGGATCGGGAGTTCATATAGCAATTGTACGACACAACACTTTATGATCAATCCAACGCAAAGGCTAACGCCGACTAGAAGTAGGGCTATTACTCGATCGAAGATCGAGGGTCCGAACCAGGATAAATCGACTATCTCTTGCGTTAACCATCGAGTTCCGCATACACTAAAGCCCGAACATACTGCCCTAGGGACCCCCATGGTAGGCTATCGGTGGTGAAACATCGATAGCTGGCGCACTAGGTAGGGGCTTTCGGTGACTTTGCACCCGAGAGCTCGATGGACCTCGACAATATGATCTTCTTAACAGGGTCAACCTTCATCTTCGGTTCATGGATCTATGAGGCAAGTGACAATGGCAAGCTCCAAGGCTATCTCCTCGAAGATTTGGATCATCATCAAGACCTTTCTATTTTGACGACAATGACAGATCTACTTGCTGGAAGATTCGCGTAGATCGCGATGTCCGATCCGACTCAGATTTAGCGATTTCACACATCCGATTCAAACTCAAGTTCCACTTCCGAGACAGAGTCTTATCCGAGTTCTTTTAGAAAACTGAGTTCTTTTCCAATAAGGCTCCGAGGCACGATGTCAACCTATCAAGGATTCAACTCGGAGTACACTCAGAGCACTTTAAAGAAGTCGGGTCCTCTTCTGTTCGGACTCCACAACATGGCAACATCTTATCAGACATGGCCCGAAGGATCCACCAATCCCATGCTTAGAATGCCACTAAAAGGAGCCTAGGAAGGTCTCGTCTTAACTATAACATCTCAAGACTGCATCGTCCACTGGCTAGGTTCCGCTCCTAAGGATGGCGGCACCCAACTAGTCAATGATACGACAACAACAACTCTACCCTACCAAGAAGGAGACTCGATCTACGACCTAGAAGCCTCTACTAAAGTTATCAACAACTCTAACAATACGAAAACCAATGCTGATGATAGAACAACTCATGCCCGAGAAGTGTTCATGATTCGCCGTCCTTGATCACCATTGGTCCCCCTAGAAGCACCTGACGTCAGGTCTTCAGATGAATCTAAGTCCAACATATCACCATTTACCCAGGGGCACGATGGTGAGACCGAGAGTCAGAGGCAAGCCAGAGAAAGAAAGAATAAATTGAAACAAGGACATCAATGCCATGCTAGGTTGCGCAAGGAAGCTTGGATCAAATATGAGTCAGACCTAGCTGAGTACAATAGAAGAAAATCAGAGCAAGAGGTCGAAGAAGGACGAGCAGCGAATACACCCTATGATAAGATCCGAGAAGCACTAGAAGAATTCAGGGCGACTTCATATCCCAATGAAAAACAAGAATAGCTCTGGGACTTCCTACAATCAACAGTCCTTAGGACGCACAATGGAAGGGCAACATCTCATGAGCAGGAAGATCAAAATCAAAGGAAGTCCACCTTCGAGAGACTTGGACCAAGCGGAAGTCACAACAGAGAAAGTAAAAGAAACCATAGTCAAAATGACCAAGTCAAACAACCAAGAAAGGCCAGAAGCAAAGCACCTACTCGGATAGTCACGCAAAACTACTCTCACCAAGACAACAATTGGCAAGAAGGGGGCACTGAATCAGAATACACAGAAGCCAGAACGCACAATAGATTCCCCTGTTTTGCAAACAGACTTGCTTCAATACGACTGCCTCACAAGTTCAAGCCGTCCAACCATTCCAAGTATGATGGCAAGACCGAACCAAAGTAATGGCTCAGGATTTACTCACAATCGATTGAATTGGCCGAAGGAGACGATGACATCAAGACCTTGTTCTTTCCTATGGCCCTAGAAACCATGCCACTTCAATGGTTTGACAAATTGAATCTAGGATCAATCAGAAATTGGGAGGACTTGCAAAGAGCTTTCTATGAAAATTTCATGGGTATCATTACACACCCAATCACCTATGTAGAGCTAAAAGGACTCAAGCAGAAAGGAGGTGAAAGTCTCAGAAATTACTATCGACGATTTGGCGAACTATAAGCTCAAGTACATGACATCACCCAACGAGAAGTAATCGTGGCTTTCTCTCATGGAATCATGTCTAGGTGGCAATTTCAAGATTTCTACAAAGAAAACCCAAGAAACAATGAAGAATTCAGACAAATAGTGGAAAAGATGATTACCGCAGAGGAAAAGACACGAGAAAGATTCTTGGATAGAAACAACAGAGACAACCCAGACAGGCAAAATTTTTGAAACAACAGACATCAAAAAAGAAAATGTGGACCAGACAACACCATAGCAGTGACTGACAAATCAAGGAAGTTTTCAAAGCCCAGAAGGTATGACGACATTGAAAACATGTGTTGCCCCTTGCACCCCAAAGGAAATCACACCATCGGAGATTGCTACACATTCAAAGATCGATACACGAGGAAAGATAGTAAGGAGAATACCAAGGAAGGCAATCAGAAAAAAGAAGAAGACAACCATGAAGACAAGGGATTCCAAAAATCCAGGGGGACAGTAGCAGTAATCTTTGCCGGGGTTCTAGATTCCAGAAGCAAACATCAAGAAAAGCTAGCATTATGAACCATCATGGCAGCATAACCTGCTACACCAAGATATCTCAATTGGTCACAGTATCCAATCCAATTTTTAAGAGAAGACCAATGGACCAGCATAGGAAACACAGGCCATTACCCATTGGTTCTAGATCCAACTATTGCCGGTATGACTGTCATAAAAGTACTAATCGACGGGGGAGCCAGACTCAACATCATTTTCTAAGAAACTCTAAGGAAGATGGGACTACAACTCGTTGGGATGATTACACCAACAAGCACACCTTTTTATGGCATAGTACCTGGCAAGGCAGCAATGCCACTTGGACAAATCACTCTACCAGTTACTTTTGGGACTCCCTCGAACTACCATACAGAGTTCATCAAGTTCAAAGTTGCAGACTTCGATTCATCATATCACGTAATCCTCAGGCGCCCAGCACTAGCAAAATTCATGACAATACCGCATTATCCGTACCTATTGCTTAAGATGCCAGGGCCTAATGGTGTCCTCTCTCTTCGGAGTGATTTGAAGCACACTTTTGACTACGATGTTCAGGCAATCCAAATTGCAGCAAAAGCACAGGCCAACGACAGAAGAAAAGAAATAGCCACTGTTGCAGCAGAAATGAGCCTAGAAGAGCTAGTGATACCGGCTAAAAAACCTAGCATCCTAGCACCACCGAAAGAAGCCGACATCAAGCAAATCGACCTGGGCACAGGTGATCCCTCCAAAACGGCAACCATCAGCGCCCACCTCTTGGCAAAATTGGAACTCACGCTCACCAACTTTCTTCGGGACAACAAAGATATCTTTGCTTAGAAGCCGGCCGACATGCTAGGGGTCCCAAGAGAGTTGGCTGAGCACAGAATTGATATCAATGAAGGCTCCAAGCCTGTGAAGCAATGACTACGACGATTCTCACCCGACAATAATGCAGCAATTAAAAAAGAAATTACAAAACTAATGGTAGCCGGATTCATCAGAGAAATCCTCCATCCAGATTGGCTAGCAAACCTAGTTCTAGTATAGAAAAAGAATAAGGATGAGTGGCGCATGTGTGTCGACTACATAGATCTCAACAAACACTGCTCGAAAGATCCATTTGGGCTACCATGCATTGATCAAATAGTTGACTCAACAGCAGGATCTGTCCTATTATCCTTTCTTGATTGCTATTCAGGATATCACCAGATCACATTAAAGGAACAAGACCAGAGCAAGACATCTTTCATCACTCCATTCGATGCCTATTGCTACAAAACCATGTCATTTGGACTCAAGAACGCTGGTGGTACTTACCAAAGAGCTATCCAAACATGCCTCGGTGATCAGATCGACGAAAACATAGAAGCATACGTGGATGACATAGTAGTAAAAACAAAGAACTCGGATACACTCATTGAAGACTTAAAGCAAACCTTCAAAAACTTTAAAAGATGGAGGTGGAAATTGAACCCAAACAAGTGTGTATTCAGAGTTCCTTCAGGACAACTACTCGGATTCTTGGCCAGTCATCGTGGAATCGAAGCAAGCACCAAGTAGATTCAAGCCATAACAGAGATGGGCCCTCCTCAAAGTGTCAAAGATGTGCAGAAACTAATAGGCTACATGGTGGCCCTCAATCGTTTCATATCAAGACTGGGCGAAAAAGGGTTACCTTTCTTTAGATTGCTAAAGAAAACAGACAAGTTCGAGTGGACAGAAGAAGCCAACGAAGCTTTCAAGAAGCTCAAGGCATATCTCACATCCTCACCCATTCTCACACCTCCGAAGAAATACAAAGACATGATGCTGTACATTGCGGCAACTTCTACTATGATTAGCACATCGATTGTTGTGGAAAGAGAAGAAGAAGGGCGTGTATATAAAGTACAACGCCCCGTATACTACATCAGTGAAGTACTGTCAGAATCAAAAATTCGGTACCCACATATGCAAAAACTACTCTACGCCCCCTGATCACTTCACACAAGCTTCGTCACTATTTTGAAAGCCATAAGATTACCGTGGTGATAGATTTCCCACTCGGAGACATCCTACACAACAGAGATGCAATAGGGCGCATATCTAAGTGGGCAGTTGAACTTGGTGCTCTCAATATCGATTTCACCCCGTGGAAGGCAATTAAATCTCAAGCCCTGGCTGATTTTGTTGCCGAGTGGACAGAAATTCAACAACCTATGTCAAATACCATCCTTGATCACCGGAAGATGTACTTTGATGGATCACTCAAGCTAGGCGGAGCCAGTGCAGGCGTTCTCCTCATTTCTTTAGATGGAAAACAACTCAAGTATGTCCTTCAGATACTATGGCAAGCTACAAATAATGAAGCAGAATACGAAGCCCTCATCCACGGGCTACGAGTGGCAATTACCCTCAGAACTAAGCGTTTACTCATATACGGCAATTTAGTAGTAGTCATCAATTAAGTCAACAAAGATTAGGATTGCAGCAAAGAAAACATGGGCGCTTACTATGCAGAAATACGAAAGGTCAAAAAAATTCAAGGACTAGAAATTCTACACGTCCTGCGCGATTCTAATATTGTGGCAGACGTCCTCGCCAAGCTTGGGTCAGACAGGGCGAAGGTCCCACCCGGTATATTCATAGAGGAGTTATCAGCTCCCTCTATCAAACAACTCGGTGAGATAACCCCTGAAATCTTAGCTAAAGGCACCCAGATTTTGGTAATCACCACTTCATGGACTCAGGTTTTTGTTGATTACATCAAGGAGAATAAGTTGCCAGCGGAAAAAGAAGAGGCTACCTGAGTTGTTCGCAGAAGCAAGAATTACGTCCTAGTAGGAGATAAGCTCTATAGAAGAGCCGCATCATCAGGAGTACTCCTAAAATGTGTCTCATTTAAAGAGGGCAAAGAGATCCTAGACAAAATACACTCAGGTTGCTGTGGAAATCACATCGCTTCAAGAACACTAGTCAGCAAAGCATTCTGCACCGGTTTCTACTGGCCAACCACTTTGAAAGACGTAGAAGAACTCGTCAGAAGATGCAAAGGTTGTCAAATGTTCGCAAGACAAGCTCATGTGCCAGCTCACAACCTCATCTGCATCCCACCTGCTTGGCCTTTCTCCTGCTGGGGGCTGGATCAAGTAGGACCTCTCATGAAAGCAAAAGGCGGCTTCGAGTACATCTTCATAGCAATTGACAAGTTCACCAAGTGGATTGAATTCAAACCACTCGCAAAATACAGCGTAACCAAAGCAGTCGAGTTCATCCAAGACATTATGCACCACTTTGGCATGCCCAATCGAATCATCATGGATTTGGGTTCTCCCTTCACAGCCACAGAATTCCAAAGTTGGGCACAGGACTGCGGCTTCAGAATAGATTACGCATCAGTCGCACATCTAGAGGCCAACGGACAGGTCAAAAGGGCAAACAGACTTATACTAGCTAGATAAAAACCAAGATTGTATGAAGACCTAGTAGACTATGGATCAAAATGGATTAAAGAATTACCCAAGGTCATATGGGGGCTACAGACTCAAATAAGCAGAGCCACCGGATACTCACCTTTCTTCTTGGTTTATGGATCAGAAGTCGTACTACCTACAAACTTGATCTAGACATCACCAAGGATAGAACAATACAACGAAGGAGAAGCAGAACACACCCGAAGATTAGAACTCGATAGTATAGAAGAAGTCAGAGTAAACGCTACCCTTCAATCAGCAAGATACCTCCAAGGACTAAGATGCCACTACAACAAGAATACCCAGTCTCGATCATTATAAGTTGGAGACCTAGTACTAAGTAGAATACAAAAAACCGACAGACGCCATAACCTACTCAGTCCATGGGAAGGTCCTTTTATCATCACAAAAGTCACCGGACTGGGCACATACAAGTTGATAACTGAAGACGGAAAAGAAGTCAACAATACATGGCACATCAGTCAGCTACGAAGATTCTACGCATGAAAACAACTCAAGGGAAAATATATATACAAGCCACAAGAGATCAACGTTCATGATCAACAAAGACAGCGCTCATCAACAACATATGTACTATTGTGACCTATCAATATTCATGATCAATAAAGATGGTTCTTTCTTAACAAACATATGTCTTATTATGGCTTTCCCCGAGTTGTTTCCAATGAGAACAAAAAAGCAAAATGGCTGAAAAGACGCCTGAGCATACCAGCCGAGAGCAAAAGAGCTGAAAACGTGCTTGAGCCCGCCGATGAGGGTAGCTAATAAGCTAACACCCGAACCAAAAAGCAAAATGGCTGAAAAGACGCCTGAGCATACCGGCCAAGAGCAAAAGAGCTAAAAACATGCTTAAGCCCACCGATGGGGGTAGCTAATAAGCTAACACCCGAACCAAAAAGCAAAATGGCTGAAAAGACACCTAAGGATACCAGCCGAGAGTAAAAGAGCCGAAAACATGCTTGAGCCCGCCAATGAGGGTAGCTAATAAGCTAACACCCGAACCAAAAAGCAAAATAGCTGAAAAGACGCTTGAGCATACCGGCCGAGAGCAAAAGAGCTGAAAACATGCTTGAGCCCGCCGATGAGGGTAGCTAATAAGCTAACACCCGAACAAAAAAGCAAAATGACTGAAAAAGACGCCTGAGCATACCGGCTGAAAGCAAAAGAGCTGAAAAGATGCTTGAGCCCACCGATGAGGGTAGCTAATAAGCTAACACCCAAACCAAAAAGCAAAATGACTGAAACTAAGCCTAAACATAAATCAGAGCAACTTCAAGACAAGACCCTCTAGCTCCTCATTCCAAATAGCAAGAGTCTCGGGGGCTACACTCAAAAGATCCCAAGAAGCACTACATGGTTTTGCTCAAGAAAACACTCGGACAACGCTTGTTCCTGCTCAACAAGACTTGAAGAAAACAAGACATGGCTTCCAGAGCTCTACCATGAAGTGCTCGGGGGCTTGCCGGTCCTAGGATATTTTTGCAACTAGAGATAGGACCTGTTGGGTACCATAAGAAGCGGTCCCCTAAGCAACAACTGAAAAAATCGCTTAGACCCTGTCAAAATCAAAGCCCTGGCCTTGTCCAAGGCCACCTACACTCCAATTCGCCCGAGGCCTTGCCTGGAAGGCCTCGGATGACCTACCGATTCTCCATCTCACTCGAGACCGGCTCATAAGGCCTCGGACAGGGAGCTGATTCTCCTATTCACCCGAGGCCCCGCTAGGAAGGCTCGGACGGTCTGCCGATTTTCCGCCCTGCTCAAAGCCTCACACGTAAGGCCTCGGATGAGATGCCGATTCTCCATCTTGCTCGAGGTTGGCTCGGCAATAACCCCGTTGCCTCTGCCTCGACCGATCTCCCCAACAGAACGTCGCATCCAATTAATGAGACCAACCACTCCTGCAACATCAGACGGACGATGGCACGATACAGCAGAGCAGCCGACGAGACGGGAAGTCGCATCAACACCATACCATCCGGGACTGGATAGGACAGGGCAGGGGTTACCAGCCGCTGTGCTCGGTACTGTGCCCACGACCGGTGCCTACACTGCACTGTGCTACCTAACCCCTGCTCCAAGAACAACGCAGCATGGGGAGTCATGTCCGAGTCACTATAGCCTCGGAATTAGTGTACAGGGCCAACTGCTCTCTCCACGCCTCAGCAATCTACTTCAGGGTCTTGACAACCTTAGGATTCGTGCCCACCGAGCCCCCACAATGGCTCGGCCTCGGCACCAACCGAGCATTGGCTCTTCACACGGTCAACATACAGCGACCAGCACGTCGCTCGCTAGGCCCTACGTCAAGCTATCACTGGAGCTCCCACGTCACATAGGATCAGATGTGACCGGCGTGTTGCTCCAGCACATCAAGGACAGGGCCATTCCATTGACCATGCCGCCATAGTAATAGGCTACAGGGCTCGAACATGCCACCTTATTTGCACGACGCCACGTAACAAGTACATGTATCACCTCTGTCCCCCCTTCAACTATAAAAGGGAGGGATCGGGGCCGTTTCCGGGGGAGACCCGAGCACACAAGATAGATGAACACGTACAGGGGGGATGGACACACACACTCGCACACATTCAGGCATAGATGGGCTCATGCTCTCATGAGATAGACGAACACACGCTCGACACCCTATAACACGCACACTTCCCCGCTGCCTGAGATCAACATCTCAAGCAATCCACGCCACTCCACACAGAGACCTAGGACTAGCTCCCTCTCTCACCCTACTTATAACCCCCTACTATGAGCATTTCGGTGCAAGGAATACAAGATCGACCTCTCAGACTAGACGTAGGGCATCCATTGCCTGAACTAGTATAAACCTTGTGTCTTTTTGCATCACCATCCGGGATTAGGGGCACGTAGTACATTTTTACTAGTTGGTTGAGGACCCGTCGGTCCAAAACACCGACAATTGGTGCACCAGGTAGGGGCATCTGCGTGTTAGCTTCATCATCCTAACGAGTTTCGGATGGCAGACCCTGTATGACCACTGCATCTCGGCACAGTGATCTGGTTTGGGAGCCTAGAGTTCATGTCTCTAGGATGTGAATACGATATGGTACTCCTCACACTCCGAGCCCCACCAACCGATGACGACATCATGCATCAGCAGCCCAGGCATAGACGGCGCCGGGGCGGCCGCTCTCATCGCGCTCGCCAAGCACAACACAAGTGGGGCCACCCCGGCACCATGCAAGCTCAGGGCAACGCGCCGCACTCCACCGGTATCCCACACCCTACTATTGGCACAAGGTCCCTGGTTGGGGACCTGTCTAGCCTAAGCCTGGACAAGGGAAAGACGCTGGTGGTGCACGATGATGCCCCATCATCAAGCTCTGCACCGCCACCTCTTGAGGAGTCGACTTTGGCGGAGCAAAGCCTGGCGATGGCACCATCCCCGTATCCCTTCGGGTTAAGAAATGCCGCCGCCAACTATGCTTCCACCTACGCTTCTGCTCACGCAGAGCCCTTAGGATGCCACCAACGCTTTGCCATCAACTTTGGCACCACGACTTCGACTCACACCCACACTGACTCCTCGGAGGAGGACGACGTGTGGGCCGAAGCGGACTTCTCTAGACTTTGTGACCCTGAAGCCATGCGCCGCTTCCTGGCCGTGAGTGACTACTGCTTCGGCTACTCCAACTCTGACGACGAAGGCACTTATGACCCCACTCGCGAGTGCTTCCACGTCGGACTCGGGATGCCAAGCATGAGCGATGAGGACGAGGGGGTAGGCAACCGTTCCCCACTTCGCCAGGGAGCAGGTGATGCCGCACCTCCACGTGTTGTCCCACTGGCAGCCCAAAATGAGAACCTTGCCCTCGGACAACTTCAACGCCTGAACTTGGAACAGCTCCGAGAGCTTCAGGCCAAGGTTGAACAAGACCGACTCCTCCTACAGCAGCTTCGAGACACTCTCGAGCAGGAGTAGCAAGGTCGTAGTGATGGCGGAGGAGCCCGATGGAGGGCCCACGACGTCCACCACCGCATTAACGACGACGAAGGTCTCGACCGTGACCAACATGGGACCGATCTGAGACCACCGTTGCAGAGGCATGCTCTTAGGATTCATAGTCTTGGAACGCGGCATCGAAGCCAGCCCGGAGAAGGTCTCGGCCGTGACCAACATGGGATCGATCCAAGACCTCAAGGGAGTATAGAGGGTCATGGGATGCCTTACGGCCCTAAGCCGCTTCATCTCGCACCTTGGTGAAAAAGGCTTGCCCCTGTACCACCTCTTGAGGAAATCGGAACGTTTTTCTTGGACCTCTGAGGCCAAGGAAGCCCTCGCCAAACTCAAGGCATTGCTCACCAATCCTCCCATCCTGGTACTACCAGCCAAGGGCAAGGCCCTCTTACTCAATGTCGCTGCAATGACCCAAGTGGTCAGCGCGGCCGTAGTGGTCGAGAGACAGGAAGAGGGGCATGCTCTACTCATCCAATGACATATTTACTTCATCAGTGAAGTGCTCTCCGAGACCAAAACATGCTACCCCATATCCAAAAACTGATCTACGCCATGGTCCTGGCTCGACGCAAGCTGCATCACTACTTCGAGTCCCACCAGGTGACCGTGGTATCGTCTTTCCCCCTAGGAGAGATAATCCATAACCGGGAGGCCTCGGGTAGGATAGCCAAGTGGGCCATCGAGCTCATGGGGGAGGCTCTGTCCTTTGCGCCTCAGAAAGCAATTAAATCTCAGGTCTTGGCCGATTTCATGGCAGAGTGGACCGATACCCAACTACCACCAACCCAAGTCCAGGCGGAATGCTGGACCATGTACTTCGACGGGTCCCTGGTGAAGACCAGAGCGAGCGTGGGTCTGCTCTTCATCTCACCCCTCGGAGTACACATGCGCTACATGATTCAGCTCCACTTCGCCGCCTCCAACAACACAGCCGAGTACGAGGCCCTCGTCAACGGCTTGTAGATCGCCACCGAACTCGGAGTGCGGCGTCTTGACGTGCAGGGTGATTCACAGGTTGTTGTCGATCAGGTGATGAAGGAGTCGAACTGCCATGACCCCAAGATGGAGGCGTACTACAAGCTGGTACGTCACCTTGAAGACAAGTTCGACGGTCTCGAACTCAACCACATCATGCGTAAATTCAACGAGGCCGTGGACGAACTGGCAAAGATGGCGTCGGCACGGGCCCCGGTCCCCCCAAACGTCTTCGCCAAAGACCTCCACAAACCTTCCATCGACTGCGCCTCATGTAACACCTCTGGTGTTTTGACCTAGCACTAAAATTTGACATGTCATCATATGCATTGCAAAGCATTCATATAGTATAAAGTTTTGAATGCATTCACTAAATAAGGTTTATTTCATAATGTTGTTATTTCATGTGATGTGATTCAAAACCCTAAATAAAGATCATGACTACAAGGGTCAAAATTCCTATGATCATGTGAGGTCATGTGTCATTTGACTCAAATAACCCTAATGGGCCATGTTACTGGTCAAAAATCAAAATTTAAGTAAAAGGAAGACAAATCAAATTTGAATTCAAATTCAAATCACAAAAGTCCTTTTTGCCCCTTTTGACTAATTCAAAATCCATGTGAAATTTGGGGTTGAGGCAAAAAGCAAAGTTGGAGATTATTTTATGTAGATCAACTTTGGTATTCAAAGTTTTTCAAGTTTACATATAAAATTTGGAGTAATTTTGAAATGATTCAAATGCTCAAATGCACCCCAAATTCAAATTTCAAAATGGAGGCAGAATTTGAAAATGTTCCTAGAAGCAAAGTTGTAGAGTTTGAAAAATTGAACAACTTTCATTTTTGGAGATTTTCAACTTCTTTAGAAAATTTGAGTGTAATTTGAAAAATGGACTCAGTGGCAGTTCTGTAAATATTTCAAAAATCAAAATCCACCTCTCTACTTGCCGCCGGTGCCACGCGGATGTCGCCGCCAATCAGATTTCACCGCTTCCTCGCGCCTTGACACGCAGCTGGTGCCGTTGCGGGTCCGTCCGTGCATTGTCGTCACCGGGCAGTCCCTTCCTGGCTATAAATAGCAACAGTCACCGCCGTCGCCCCCGTTTTTCTCCTCTGCTCTGCTCCGCCGCTAGCTAGCTTCGCCGCTCGCCGTAGCCATCATCGAGCAGTCTCCGTCATGCCCAGCTACGCCAATGCGATCGCCTCAGTCTTGCGCTTCTCTATGACTTGCTCACGCCGCTTGAGTTGGCTGGAGTCGCCCGGTGTAATAGCTTCTTCCCCGAGCCCGGCCGGAGCTCCGCCACCATCGCCTCGACGTGGCCAGGCCATTCCAGACCGTCTCTGCCTTCACCAAGCCCATAGACGTGACCGTGGTGAGCTACTGAACATGATGTTCACTTCGCTTTTGACTCTACCGCATTCTTCCCGGGGTTACGCCGTGAGCTGACGTGCTCGAGCCACCATGGCCGGCGTGGAGTCTTCTCTGGTGTACCTTCTGCCATTCCAAGGACGGGGATGGGTTCATAGGAGTGTGTAGATCATTTGGGTGAGGTCTGCCTCGCCGGAGCGTCACCGTCGGCGCATTTTGGGGCCGACCAGTGAGGGCAGCGTCGCCGTGAGCTGTATGAGTCACTGACGGGTGGGGTTACCTATCAGTGAGGAGGAAGGAGAAGAACAGTGATGTTTTGTTATTTTCTGATTTTGAATAGTGTTGAATCTTTGGAAATTTGTAGCAAAATAATCATAGCTCCAAAAATTCTGAAAATTTTTGTGTAGCTTCTGTACATACTCTAGTATGGTTTAAAAATATGAAACTTGAAATGTGAATAAATTTTTAATGTTCAAATATTCAGTCCATTAATTGATAAATGCAATTTCCATGATTTTTGAAGGTCACTGTATAATTCCAAAAATTATGAAATTTGTTTTGGTACACTAATTTGTCATAAGGAAGCTTACATAAAATTTTCAGGTCATTTGGAATAAGTTCATTTTTAGGCTTATTTCCAAATTAATTTAAAAATAAATAAAAGCAAACCATAAGTGTTTGATTAGTGTTGAATTTCGAGCCAGTCGATAGCAAACGGTTCGTTCTATTAGATTAAGCATGAAAAGCAATGTTTATAAATAAAATAAAATCCGTTAATAAATAGAACGATATATATATATATATATATATATATAGATTTAGAATCAAATTTAAATTCGAGCTTGCTGAATTTTTCCTATGCCTAGACGTTGTAAATTGACTAAAGTAATAAACCGTTATATATATATATATATGTATATATATAGGTATGCATGTGTGTGTATATATATATACACACGCACGTTACGGCAGTCACTTTAATAAAGAACTTGTAGCAGTGCTTGTTGACTTGCTCCTCTGCGGCCTATCTATGTCTGTCTTCGCTCTCTGCGGCTGCAGCTGCCTTCATTATCTCAGCTGCCACGCGTACTGGAAGTGGGTCGCGAGCTGCCTTCTCTTTTTTTTCTATTGATGCTATCATGTATGACTTTTCATTTCCAACCAATCATGTACAGGTACTAGTACTGAGGAGAATCGGATGGCATGAATGCTGCTGCTCTCGCTTGGCACCAGCGCCCTCTTAATTTTTTTTACTTCCCTGCTCTGGACCACAGCACCACGCCACTGACGGCCGTGCTGCCTCTGTGCCTGCCTTGCTGTCTTGTCCATCTGCTCTATCTGTCTCTGTCTCAGATTAATTTTCCAAGCCGTAGCATGCTGCCGCTGTTGCCGTGTACTCTCCTATCCTCTCTTCCTCTCCATCTTGTTCTTCTCCACGGTCACTACCATGCATGCTCTAGGAAAGGATCAAAGATCAACTCCCTGCACTGCACCTGAAAGGATGAGGGACCCCCCCACAAAGAGATGAGTCACACAGTAATACGTGTACAAGCAGCAGTCAAGTCGTTTCCGTCTCTGTCCACCTTTGCTTGTCTCGTTTACAGCTGCCAAGGCTGCCTCACCGTCATCCGCCCGGCCCGCCTTGTTGTTGTTGCTGCCGTGAGACTCTGCCTCACTGCGACCCGTAGCATCTTCGCCCGAGCCACGCCGCGCCCTCGCTGCCTCTGCGCGCCACAGCTCATGGTGCCGCGCGCATCTCCTCGCTCCCAACAGCAGCAGCACCACCGCCTTTTTTTCCCCGCTCCACTCGTCGCTGCTCTGGTGCCAGACACCGCACGCGAGGGCAAGCCCTGCCGTGTTGCTGCGCCTGGCCCTAGTCTATTCGCTGGTGCCGTGGACCTCGCTGCGCAATGGCCGCGCTAGCCCCTTGGTCCCGCACAGGAGCCGCCAACCCAGCTTCGCAGCCGCAGCACCTCGTTGGCGTCCATGCCGCCCCCACCTCCGCGTGAGCTCCACACTGCGCCTGGAGGGCCATCCGTGCTCGAAGCCCACGTTGCTGCTCCGCCTTCATGTGCACCGTTGCAGCCTCAAGCGCCCGTCACCAGAACTGCAGCGCGTCCGAGCTCTACGTCCGCGCCGAACCATGGTCCCGCTGCCGTCCCTGCTCCGCAGCCACAGCGCCTCGTCCCGTCCGTGCCAAGCGCGCTGTTCCTTCCTAGCGCCTGCTGCGTCGTCGTCGTGCTGTCTTCTCCACCACACGCGAGCGCGTTTTGTCCATAGAGCGTCGGGCCGCGTGTGCGCGCCGAGTCCGCGCGGCTCCACCTCACACGGGCGGACTACCGAGGGCCAGTTTGGCTCTTGCCGCGGTTCGCCCAAGGCCGCGCAGGTCCTGGTGCGGCTCGCCGGTGGGTGGTTCGCCGCCGTCGTGCCGTCCCCGGCCCTAATGCGCCATTGCCACCGCCGCCGGTCGATGTCCTGTGTCGTGCTCTGCTTTGTGAAGGTAGAAGAGGGTAAGAAATCCAAGAAATAGAAATACACAGGGTGTTTACTGCAAAAATACAAGACTCGAATGAATAGTGCAAATAGGGTTTGGCGATTAGCAAATTGAATAAGGGGTTTTCTGCAAAACGAGCCACGCCCTGAGCTTTACCAGCTGCTGGGCCGGCTTGTTGGCGCCGTGTCCGGGTCGCTCGCTGCCGCGTGCTGGGCCGGCCGGTTGCCAGCGCGCCTGGGCCGCGCACCGTTGGGCCACGCCTGGCTAACGGGCCGCGCGCGCAGCTGCTGGGCCATCGCGCTGTGTTGGGCCACGCGCGTGCCTGCGGGCCGAGTTGGCCGTCCGGGCCTGGCCTTGTTGCTTTGTTTTAGTTTTGTTAATTTAGTGCCTTTCTAAAATTGAGAATGAAGTGTAGAAAAATCATAAAAATGCCAAACTAGTTTTGTTAGGCTAAAATCATAACCTACCTATTGGTGTAATTCGTTCACATAATTTGATGATGTTTTTAGGATCTATATAATTAAAATGGGATACTTAATATTGTAAAATATAAACTTGTAGGGATTTTCCGTGGTAAATTGGTAATAGCATTGGATCTGAAATTTCTACAGTAGATCCCTAGCAATATTAGGTACTCACCATAAATTTTGTAGCTTTGAAATAACTAGTTGCTAATTAGATAATAATGTCCTACTGCGAGTAAACATTAACGATAGGATAAAAATAAAGGAACACCGTTGGTTTATATAACTAAACTAATTGTTGGGAAATAATGCCTTATCCGGCAACGTGTACATGTAGCCTAAGTATGGTCGTTGTTAGAACTAGCCCGTTAGCTCGAGAGGCATACGCCGTATTTTATGAGTCACGATTGCAGTTGATTAATTATATCTTTGCATTGCATCGCATGCATATCATATAGGTACGATGATGGATCAATGGATCAATTGAAGGATGATTGGGAATCCGAAGATGGTGTAAGGGTATTCTCTCCAGAAGATGATGCAATGGGCTTCTATCCAGTTGATGGTGGATGATCTGAAGATGCAGATACTAACTTTTAAATATATCTTACCCAGGCAAGCCCCGGTGCATAACCCCTACTTTTCTGCAGTTTAAATTATATTTGTGCATTAAGTTTTAAGGAGTTGAATGAAACCCACTTGCATATATATCTTTATCCTATGAGTCTTACTAGTATGACAGGATCATATAGATTGCTATGCTATAGGACTCCGGTAGAAGTCGAGTGATTGCCTGTCACTCGCGAGATATAGGAAATATGTTACTATATGATTATCACCTGGAATATATAAAATGGTGGAAAGGAAAATGGTGACCAGGCAGGGATATGGTTTGGGTATTGGTGGGTGTAAGAAGTTGTGTCGCCGCGGAGGCGGATCATAGCTGGTTACACCATTTTCCCTATCTGGTCGGTTAAGGACCGATCGTTGCATATGACTCTGGGCAGGAAACAGACTTATTATCCTGAGCACATACTTGTGTATGGGTGCTTGGAAGGCTTGTTGCTCTCTTGTCACGGATCCGGCTCTTTCCGGACTGACTATTAGGGTTTGTTTTTGGTGGAGGAGGTCCTTGCACCGCGCTGAGTCCGGGACTTAGGGGTGGGGGCTTGGAGTCCCAGTTTGGACGGGGACCTAGACACCTAGGACAGGAGAGTGATGGGTTGGTCCTGCTTGTGCCTAGGGTACAAGCGGGGCATGTGTTTTTGGGGTACCCAGCTGGGAGCATTGATTCACGAATCGCCGGGCTATCCGGTATGGCTTGTCTATGGTTTAGCATCATAGTAAGAACTGAAAGATGGAAGGTGGACAAAGGAAATATGATTGCTTACCACCTGCTTGAAAGTAGCACAGGTGCTTACATAGAATGGTTAGTTAATGAACCAATGCGGCTTTTAATAAAAATCGAATATAAGGACTCATGTTTAGTAATGCTTCCTGCAAATGCAATGAACCCACAAGCCAAATAGCTTTGCATATCCTTGGAGTCTTTTCTTTTCTCCTATCGGGTAAGTCTTGCTGAGTACAATTGAGTACTTAAGGTTTTATTCCCCCTGTTGCAGGTGACAGGTGGATGCTAGAGCTGACCTTTGTGTGTGGATTCCTCCTGGTGGGCTCAGCGAGGATTTCCTTTACGCTGCGATCGTAGTTGTTATTTATAACTCTCACCAAATGCTTTTATAAATGGAAGTATAATAATCTGTTGTCGTAGTCTATATATCAATACTTCATCATGTCATTAATAGAGGTTTATTTCCACTATAACTCTGATCACATGTTTATATTCCGCTGTTCAATTAAATTGTTTACAACTCTGATAATATGATTTCATTCCGCTATTATATTAATAGATATTATACTCTGACGTTGTATTAAAAGTGATGTAAGAAATGGTTACGAATGATGTAAGCTTTATTCTCTCATTTGTGATCCCGATGGCAAAAATGTGGATTTTCGGGTTCTCCCCTGGGGTGTGCCCGATGGAACCGAGTAATTTAGTGTTCTCCCTCGAGTGCTTAGTGTCTAATGGAAGACAAGCACTCCTATGAGGCATTAAATTAGGCGGTTCTGCCACACATGTACCGTGAAAGCATCATGTTTACGTTATCATCATGTTAAAGCATATGTTATCATTTTGTGTAGAATCCGAGAGCGAAACGATTCTAGTTGAACAAGTTCTAGAAGAATCCCCGGTTGTCACGGGATTCGATAATCGTGATACTGATCTGGAACCTACGATCGTCAACGAAGGCAAGCCCTAGTTTATGCATTAAACCTTACCTTGTTACTTTGAAAAGTTATCACCTATGTTACTTATTGCATTAAGTTGATTAATTCAAATGTTACCTACTTGATGCATTACCTACCTTGTTAATTGTTTACCATCCTTGAAGATGTTTTCATTTACAAAGGCGTAGATTGCTTAGTATGCTTTATGGTAGGCTTTCAAAGTAAAAGTTTTGATACAATCAAAGATGGCATACTAGCCAAAGAAAAAGATAGAATGAACTAGAGACTAGTCGGGTGACTTATCTTGAATTTTGGGTAATGTTGCCGACTATGTTGTTTAAAGGCCACTCATTGTTGATCTTCTGAACAAGACACATTGTAGTACTGGTCACATACTTCGGTAAGCCTACTTTGGCTAATCCGATACTAAGACGAATGCCCACGCACTGGGAGTGGAGAGATGGTGGGAGTAGCGTGTACCCTCATGGCTGGAATGTGGCCGGATTTGAGGTGTGCTGTGCTCTCGGGTGGCGTGGAGACGGCTTAGTATAGGAGGATCTGGTAGCAAGGTTGATATATGCAAGATTAAGTTCTACATATATCATGTGATAAGGAATCCCCAGCTGGGACTTGAATCAATTCGAATTGCCGATGCTCCACGGATATGGAGACTCGATTCATTACAGAAGCAATGCAGGACTGGTGAATTACTAAAATATGAGAAACAGAATGGAATGAGAAGGAATGGAATGTGGGAAATGTACATTTAGTTGAGATAATGAACTAAAAGGTCTTAGGGGTAAAAGTTGAAAATAGGATAAGAATAGTAAGCTTTTGGCAAAGAACTTTGAATTTTGCTACATCCTTACCTTGCCCCAAACCCCTGCATCTCTAAAGTCTTACACCCCATTACGTCGGGTTAGTCTTGTTGAGTACTTTTGTACTCAGGGTTTGTTAACCCTTGTTGCAGGTGAGTCGCATGCACAGGCTTGTTTTGGTCCCTGCTGCATGTCTATGTTTGAAGTCAACGACGATGAGGAGTGATGAATGGCCTTTGGACAAGGCACTAGTTTGTATGATAAATAATGTTAATGTAATATTATCCCGCTACTATGGTTGTATGACACTTATGGTATTGTAAGTTTGAAAACAACTAGTTTGTAAACTATGTTATCTTAAGACTTCCACAATCTTTTACTCTGATGTATATATTTGAATAAATTGTTGTAATCTGCAATGTCTATGATTGGGATCCTGTTTGAAAAGAGAATCGTGGATGATTCGGGTTTCCCGAGGACACCCGACAGATCTGTTGAGTTGTTGGGAACTCGTGAACGCTATCCGAGGTCTGTTAAGACAACGATAGGTGCACATGGGCCTGATTTCTTAGGAGGTTCTGCCACAGCTGGTATCAGAGCAGTTCCCATCTAAGATCATTGTAGGTTACTTTGGAAAAACTTCAAATAGATTTGGGTCAAAGAAAGTAAACTTGGTATTTTAAAGGTTCAGTTTCTTTCTTCTTACCTTTGATCTAGTCTCAATCCTGTCTTATTTAAAAATTTGTAGTGGATAATATGATTAGGTTTGTCCTATGTTTTAAAAATCTAGTACTTATGATTATATTAATCTTTTGTACTTAGATTCGTAAGATCGATTCATGCATCATGCTTGAGCACCTTGCATAATAATTCCCCTTAATAGTGGTTGGGTAAGTAATGTCAATCCCATTCTTGCTAACCTCCTTTATCCTCAAGCTATTCTTATAGTCCTACCCTAAATTCTACAGGCTATGGCAAAGACCAAGAAAACTGCACGCAAGTCCACCGGACCTCATGGAGTCCCTCATCACCAGTTGGCACTGCGTAATCATGAGCTTGGTGAAGGAAGTGCCAAGACCCTAGGAGATGAAGGATCTTCAAGCGACCCCGCCAACGTCGAGAACCTTTACAAGGAGCTCAACACTCTTCGTCGAGCTCATGCCAAAGATCAAGAAGAACTGGCGGAAATGCAAAGGGGTATCACCATGACCATGGAGCTGTGGAATGAAGCCTGGACATGAGAGGATGCAGCCAATGAACGCGTCCATGAGTTGGAGTTCTACATAGAAGACCTGGAGATGGACAATGCCATTCTTCATGAGAATGTCCACATGCTGTATGCTCAACTTCATCCTCCTCATGGGGATGGTGAAGTTACAGATGAAGAAATGATTGTAGCTCTAGGAGAAGTCGAGAATGAAGAAGAGGAGGAGGATCCTGAGGAGTTAGTGTACTTCTCAGATGAAGATGAAGTTTCGTCCGATATGGGCACAGATGCCGAAGACTGAAAGCTCGAAGTAGTAATAGTTCCTTTACTGCTTTCCTAGTAAACCAAGGTTGTCTTGTGGGAGACAAGACATGTAATTTAAATAAGTAACCCTTGTAGCATGAAACCTTTTAAATGCTTTCAATAAAGAATAATGTAAGTAAACGTGTTTCTCTAACAGATGCCTTGTCCTATCACCCGAACTGGTGCTAGTGGCTTGCATGACAATGATGAGTGCCCAAATCCTCCACCAATGCCTTCGACTATGGCAGATGCCATAGCCGCACTCGTCAACGCAATGACAGAGAATGCTAGGCTATTAAGGGAATTGGTGTAGAACCAACAGGCACCATACCCTAATCATGGCCGTCGTAATAATGGAAATGACAAGTCAACCTATGTGGATTTTACTGACACCCGTCCGCCTGTGTTCTCTAAGGTAGAAGAACCTTTAGAAGCTGATGATTGGTTTAGGATAATAGAGCAAAAGTTTGAGCTGATTCACTGTACTGAGGTTCAGAAACCAAGGTTTGCGGCACAGCAACTCCGAGGAGCTACTGGTGCCTGGTGGGCAAATTTGGTAGCAGTATAGCCTGCTGGTCACCAAATTAACTGGAGGGAGTTCAAGGATGCCTTCAGGGCACACTATATTCCAGACGGTGTGATGACCATGAAGTTAGAAGAGTTTTTGGCTCTTAAGCAAGGAGAGCACCCGGTGATGCATTATGTTGGGCGTTTCAATCACCTGTCGCAGTATGCTATTGAGTAAGTGAATACTGACAGGAAGAAAAAGAATCATTTTCTTAGAGGCCTAAACACTAAACTTCAGACCATGATGGCAACTTGTGGTAACGCAACTTACCATGAGACAATCAACATTGCTATCACTTCGGAGGAGAATTACCGCCGACACAAGGAGGCGAAGAAAAAGAAAATATTTGCTTCCGGATTATCAAGTGGCAAGCGTCAGAAGATAGTATACCATCCTCAGAATCATGGCCATGCACCATTCCGCCCACAACAAGGCCAAAGCAGGCAACAGATCTTCATTTGCCCTGCAACTAATACGCCTTATACTCATCAAGCACCGCAGCAGCAAAATAATACAAATAATGCAAACCGCAATGCTACTCCCCAGAATCACAATTTTCCATGCTATAATTGTGGTAAACCCGGACACTTTTCCCGAGAATGTCTGTATCCTAGGAAGAACAATCCTGATGCACCCAAAGCCCCTGTTACTCAAGCTCAGAATTAGTACAAGGGCAATGCTTAGAACAATCAGAAGGGTCAGGCTGAGAAGAAAACTGGAAGGGTCTTCTATACTCAAGTGGAAGCTATTCCAGAAGGAGAACCAGTAATGATGGGTATGTTTCCCATTGCTAAGCATCCTGCAATTACCTTATTTGATTCTGGTGCATCCCATACATTCATCAATCGTACATTTGTTGTGAATCATGGGATAGCTATTGGGGAAACAAAAGAACCATATCATATACAGTTGCCCGGAGGATGAATCTATACAAGGGAGATAGTTCAGCATGTACCTATTGATTTGGGAGGATATGAGTTCCCTACCAATATGCTGATATTAAAGGATCAAGATATAGATGTGATCCTTGGTATGAACTGGTTAACCCAACAAGGGGCTATCATAGATGTCCTGCGTAGAACCATAAGGGTAAATGCACCTGGCAGCAAAACTCAACTTCTCATCCAACTTCCCTTTCCTGAGAGTACAGTGGAAACAGTCTGTGCAACTATTGTTGAAGGAGCCAAGAAAATTTCAGTGGTATGTGAGTTTACGGATGTCTTTCCCGATGATCTACCTAGTCTGCCAGCAGACCGAGACATAGAGTTCAGAATTGATCTGAAACTAGGGACAACACCAGTGTCCAGAAGAGCATATAGGATGCCACCCAAAGAACTAGCAGAATTGAAAATGCAACTACAAGAGTTGTTAGACAAGGGTTTTATTCAACCTAGTTCGTCACCTTGGGGATGCCCTGCTATCTTCGTGAAGAAGAAGGACCAAACCTTAAGGTTATGTATTGACTATCGGCCGTTAAATGAAGTCACCATAAAAAACAAATACCCCTTACCCTGAATTGATTTTCTTTTTGACCAACTTGCAGGAGCTAAGGTGTTTTCAAAGATAGACTTAAGATCAGGCTATCACCAAATTAAGATCAGACGAGAGGATGTGTCGAAGACAGCGTTTACTACCCGATATGGTCTATATGAGTATCTAGTCATGTCTTTTGGGCTGACCAATGCCCTGACTCATTTCATGTACCTAATGAACTCAGTTTTCATGCCCGAGTTGGATAAGTTTGTCATAGTGTTTATTGATGACATTCTTATCTACTCTAAGAGCAAAGAGGAACATGCGGAACATCTCCGTATTGTTCTACAAAGATTAAGAGATCACCAATTATATGCCAAATTCAGCAAATGTGCATTTTGGTTGGAGGAAGTACAATTTCTGGGTCATGTACTATCTACTGAAGGTATAGTTGTTGATCCGAGCAAGGTAGAAGAAGTCCTTAACTGGAAAGCACCTACAACTGTTCATCAAGTTCGTAGTTTCCTGGGGTTGGCAGGGTATTACCGTTAGTTTATCCCTGACTTCTCCAGAATTTTGAAGCCAATTATTGGACTGTTGAAAAATCAAACTAAGTTTGTATGGTCAGCAGAATATGAGGAGGCCTTTCAGACATTGAAGAAGTTGCTGACAACTGCACCAGTATTAGCACAACCTGATATCAAGAGGCCATTTAATATCTATTGTGATGCATCTGGAATTGGTATTGGCTGTGTTCTGATGCAAGAAGGCAGAATCATAGCATACGCTTCTAGACAACTCAAGAAGCATGAAGAACATTATCCCACCCATGATCTTAAATTAGCTAATGTTGTTCATTCACTCAAGATTTAGCGACATTATTTATTGGGCAATATATGTCATATCTATATGGATCACAAAAGTTTGAAATACATCTTCATCCAGTCAGAATTGAATATGAGGCAAAGAAGATGGTTGGAACTTATTAAAGATTATGATTTAGAAGTACACTATCATCTGGGCAAGGCTAATGTGGTTGCCGATGCCCTGAGTTGCAAGAGTCATTGTCATTGCCTAATTGTAGAACCTATGCAACGAACATTGTGTCAAGAGATGGAGCATCTGGATTTACAAATCATAGAACAAGGGTCCCTGTCCAATATTGTAGTTGAGTTCACTATCAAAGATCAGATCATTGCTGCTCAATAGAAAAGTAAGGGCATAGCCCATATCAAGGATAAAGTCAGATCTGGCAGACCAACATGTTTCAAGATCAATGAATCAGATGTCGTATGGTTTAAGGATAGATTGGTAGTACCCAAGAATCTGGAGCTGCGAAAGCAGATTCTAGATGAAGCTCATTCTACAAGATACTCCATTCATCCGGGTAGCAACAAAATGTATCATGATCTGAGAAAGAGATATTGGTGGACCAAAATAAAAATAGAAATAGCTCAATATGTAGCCAAGTGTGATATTTGTCAGAAAGTCAAAGCGGTTCATATGAAGACTGCAGGTCCATTACATTCGTTGCCAGTTCCATCTTGGAAGTGGGAAGATATTTGTATGGATTTCATCGTAGGATTGCCCAGGACATCTGTAGGCTACAATTCAATATGGGTTATTGTTGATCGTCTAACCAAGATAGCTCATTTCCTACCAGTCAGAGATAAATATCGAGCGGAGCAGTATGCAAAGCTTTATCTTGATAGAATCTTCAGTCTGCATGGGGCACCCAAGACCATTGTCTCTGACAGAGGGTCATTGTTCATATCCAAGTTTTGGAAAAGTCTACATGAGTCTTTAGGAACTAAACTTATCCGTAGTTCTGCTTATCATCCACAAACAGATGGACAGACTGAAAGGGTAAATCAAATTCTTGAAGATATGTTGAGAGCATGTGTCCTTTCCTTTGGTGCTAAATGGGATGAATGCCTTCCCTTAGCTAAATTTTCATATAACAATAGCCATCAAGAGAGCATTAAAATGGCACCATTCGAAGCACTGTATGGCCGTAGGTGCCAAACACCTTTAAATTGGTCAGAAGCTGGAGAACATTGGTTCTTTGAACCGGATATGGTCAAGGAAGCTAAAGAGAAAGTTAAACTCATACAAGCCAATATGAAGGTAGCTCAATCCCAATAGAAAAGCTATGCTGATAAGAGGAGACGACCGCTAGAATTCAAAGTGGGAGATTATGTCTACCTCAAGGTATCACCGATGAAAGGAGTTCATCGTTTTGGGATTTGGGGAAAGTTGGCACCCCATTATGTAGGTCCTTTTCAAATCCTACAACAATGTGGACAAGTCGCCTATCGCGTCAAGCTACCAGATCACATGTCGGCTGTGCATGATATCTTCCATGTATCTCAGTTAAAGAAGTGTCTTCAAGTACCTGACCAAGAGATTAACTTTGGTGATGTAGAACTAGAACCTGATTTGACTTATGCTGAGTACCCCATTAGAGTCTTAGATCAGAAAGATCGAGTCACTCGAAGACGTACGATCAAGTTCTACAAAGTACAATGGAATCAACACACTGAAGATGAAGCTACTTGGGAGTCCAAGGATTACTTAGAAGAGAACTTTCCTGACTTCTTCACTTCTATCTAGTTGCAATACTTTGTCTATATTGTAACTTGTCTCATTTGTCAATAGAAGGGAAAACCCCCTCACTAGCCTTTTGAATAAAGTTATGATGTGTTAGCTTGACACATTTCCTTTTCCATTACTTAGCCTTGAGTTTTAAATCTCGGGGCGAGATTTCTTTAAGGGGGAAGGGTTGTAACACCTCTGGTGTTTTGACCTAGCACTAAAATTTGACATGTCATCATATGCATTGCAAAGCATTCATATAGTATAAAGTTTTGAATGCATTCACTAAATAAGGTTTATTTCGTAATGTTGTTATTTCATGTGATGTGATTCAAAACCCTAAATAAAGATCATGACTACAAGGGTCAAAATTCCTGTGATCATGTGAGGTCATGTGTCATTTGACTCAAATAACCCTAATGGGCCATGTTACTGGTCAAAAATCAAAATTTAAGTAAAAGGAAGACAAATCAAATTTGAATTCAAATTCAAATCACAAAAGTCCTTTTTGCCCCTTTTGACTAATTCAAAATCCATGTGAAATTTGGGGTTGAGGCAAAAAGCAAAGTTGGAGATTATTTTATGTAGATCAACTTTGGTATTCAAAGTTTTTCAAGTTTACATATAAAATTTGGAGTAATTTTGAAATGATTCAAATGCTCAAATGCACCCCAAATTCAAATTTCAAAATGGAGGCAGAATTTGAAAATGTTCCTAGAAGCAAAGTTGTAGAGTTTGAAAAATTGAACAACTTTCATTTTTGGAGATTTTCAACTTCTTTAGAAAATTTGAGAGTAATTTGAAAATTGGACTCAGTGGCAGTTCTGTAAATATTTCAAAAATCAAAATCCACCTCTCTGCTTGCCGCCGGTGCCACGCGGATGTCGCCGCCGATCAGATTTCGTCGCTTCCTCGCACCTTGACACGTAGCTGGTGCCGTGGCGGGTCCGTCCGTGCGCTGTCATCACCGGGCAGTCCCTTCCTGGCTATAAATAGCAACAGTCGCCGCCGTCGTCCCTGTTTTTCTCCTCTGCTCTGCTCCACCGCCAGCTAGCTCCGCCGCTCGCCGTAGCCATCGTCGAGCAGTCTTCATCGTGCCCAGCTACGCCAACGCGATCGCCTCAGTCTTACGCTTCTCTACGACTTGCTCACGCCGCTTGAGTTGGCCGAAGTCGCCCAGCGCAACAGCTTCTTCCCCGAGCCCGGCCGGAGCTCCGCCACCATCACCTCGACGTGGCCAGGCCATTCCAGACCGTCTCTGCCTTCACCAAGCCCACAGACGTGACCGTGGTGAGCTACTGAATGTGATGTTCACTTCGCTTTTGACTCTACCACATTCTTCCTAGGGTTACGCCGTGAGCCGACGTGCTCGAGCCGCCATGGCTGGCGTGGAGTCTTCTCCGGTGTACCTTCTGCCATTCCAAGGACGGGGATGGGTTCGTAGGAGTGTGTAGATCATTTGGGTGAGGTCTGCCTCACTGGAGCGTCACTGTCGATGCATTTTGGGGCTAGCCAGTGAGGGAAGCACCACCATGAGCTGTATGAGTCGCTGACGGGTGGGGTCAGCCTGTTAGTGAGGAGGAAGGAGAAGAACAGTGATGTTTTGTTATTTTCTGATTTTGAATAGTGTTGAATCTTTGGAAATTTGTAGCAAAATAATCATAGCTTCAAAAATTCTGAAAATTTTTGTGTAGCTTCTGTACATGCTCTAGTATGGTTTAAAAATATGAAACTTGAAATGTGAATAAATTTTTAATGTTCAAATATTCAGTCCATTAATTGATAAATGCAATTCCATGATTTTTGAAGGTCACTGTATAATTCCAAAAATTATGAAATTTGTTTTGGTACACTAATTTGTCATAAGGAAGCTTACATAAAATTTTCAGGTCATTTGGGCAAGTTCATTTTTGGGCTTATTTCCAAATTAATTAAAAAATAAATAAAAGCAAACCCTAAGTGTTTGATTAGTGTTGAATCTTGTTTTGGTCATGTTTTGTGACTAGTAGAGTTTCAAGATTCATTTGGTCAAGTCACATGTATGGTTCTTGACGGTAGGATTGCAAGTTGGTTTTGTTGGCTTGCAACTGTACTGTGAAGGAAAATCGTATTCGGGGTGTTTTTATATTTCATGTACCGTAAAAGCATCATGTTTACATTATCATCATGTTAAAGCATATGTTATCATTTTGTGTAGAATCCGAGAGTGAAATGATTCTAGTTGAACAAGTTCTGGAAGAATTCCCGGTTGTCACGGGATTCGATAATCGTGATACTGATCCGGAACCTGCGATCGTCAATGAAGGCAAGCCCCGGTTTATGCATTAAACCTTACCTTGTTACTTTGAAAAGTTATCACCTATGTTACTTATTGCATTAAGTTGATTAATTCAAATGTTACCTACTTGATGCATTACCTACCTTGTTAATTGTTTACCATCCTTGAAGATATTTTTATTTACAAAGGCGTAGATTGCTTAGTGTGCTTTATGGTAGGCTTTCAAAGTAAAAGTTTTGATACAATCAAAGATGGCATACTGGCCAAAGAAAAAGATAGAATGAACTAAAGACTAGTCGGGTGACTTATCTTGAATTTTGGGTAATGTTGCTGACTATGTCGCTTAAAGGCCACTCATTGTGGATCTTCTGAACGAGACACTTTGTAGTACTGGTCATATACTCCGGTAAGCCTACTTCGGCTAATCCAATACTAAGACGAATGCCCACACACTCGGAGTGGAGAGATGGTGGGAGTAGCGTGTACCCTCGTGGCTAGAATGTGGCTGGATTTGAGGTGTGTTGTGCTCTCGGGTGGCATGGAGACGGCTTAGTATAGGAGGATCTGGTAGCAAGGTTGATATATGCAAGATTAAGTTCTACATATATCGTGGGATAAGGAATCCCCAGCTGGGACTTGAATCAATTCGAATTGCCAGTGCTCCACGGATATGGAGACTCGATTCATTATAGAAGCAATGCAGGACTGGTGAATTACTAAAATATGAGAAACAGAATGGAATGAGAAGGAATGGAATGTGGGAAATGTACATTTAGTTGAGATAATGAACTAAAAGGTCTTAGGGGTAAAAGTTGAAAATAGGATAAGAATAGTAAGCTTTTAGCAAAGAACTTTGAATTTTGCTACATCCTTACCTTGCCCCAAACCCCTGCATCTCTAAAGTCTTACACCCCATTACGTCGGGTTAGTCTTGTTGAGTACTTTTGTACTCAGGGTTTGTTAACCCTTGTTGCAGGTGAGTCGCATGCACAGGCTTGTTTTGGTCCCTGCTGCATGTCTATGTTTGAAGTCAATGACGATGAGGAGTGATGAATGGCCTTTGGACAAGGCACTAGTTTGTATGATAAATAATGTTAATGTAATATTATCCCGCTACTATGGTTGTATGACACTTATGGTATTGTAAGTTTGAAAACAACTGGTTTGTAAACTATGTTATCTTAAGACTTCCACAATCTTTTACTCTGATGTATATATTTGAATAAACTGTTGTAATCTGCAATGTCTATGATTGGGATCCTGTTTGAAAAGAGAATCGTGGATGATTCGGGTTTCCCGAGGACACCCGACAGACCTGTTAAGTTGTTGGGAACTCGTGAACGCTATCCGAGGTCTGTTAAGACAATGATAGGTGCACGTGGGGCCGATTTCTTAGGAGGTTCTGCCACACCTCAACGGTGGAAGAGAACCTAGTGGTTGAGCCCCCCATAGGGCTTGAGGCCCCCTCTGTCGCTGAGACTCCTTCAGTCGAGCCCGAGGTCATGGAAGTCAACACAAAGCCTCCCAAGGCCAACCAGGGCATGGACTGACGAGTCCCATTCCTTGATTGCCTCATCTGAGGAGAGCTTCCTGCTGACAGGACCAAAGCCCAATGGCTTGCTCGGTGAGCCAAGACTTATGTTCTCAGCGATGGTGAATTGTACAGGCAAAGCCCATCTGGCGTCCTCTAATGATGCATCACCACCGAGGCAGGTATAGCCCTACTTTGGGACTTGCACGCGAGAGCCTACGGGCACCATGCAGCGCCTCGGACGCTCATCGAAAATGCTTTTCACCAAGGGTTCTACTATCCAACGGCTGTTGCTGACGCCACCAAGCTAGTACGCTCCTGCGAGGGATGCCAGTACTACGCACGGCATATGCATCTCCCAGCCCAAGCTCTCCAAACCATCCCCATCACATGGTCGTTCGCCGTGTGGGGGCTCAACATGGTTGGGCCTCTGTAGAAGGCCCCCGGGGGCTACACCCATCTGCTGGTAGCAATTGATAAGTTCTCCAATTGGATCGAGGCTCGTCCGATCAATCGAATCAAGTCCGAGCAAGCGGTGCTGTTCTTCACTGATATCATCCATAGGTTTGGGGTTCCAAACACCATCATCACTAACAATGGGACACAATTCACCAGCCAAAAATTCCTGATGTTCTATGATGACCACCACATCCGTGTGGCCTGGTCGGCCGTAGGACATCCTAGGACAAATGGCCAAGTAGAGCATGCCAACAATATGATCCTACAAGGCCTCAAGCCAAGAATATACAACCGGTTGAAGAAGTTTGGCAAGAAATGGCTTGCCAAACTCCCATCGGTCATCTAGAGCCTAAGGAACACTCCAAGCCGAGCCACGGGGTTCACACTGTTCTTCCTGGTCTATGGAGCCAAGGCCGTACTCCCCACTAACTTGGAATACGGTTCCCCGAGGCTACAGGCCTACAACGAGCAAAGCAACCGCACTGCCCGCGAAGACGCTTTCGACCAACTGGAGGAAGCCTAAGACATTGCGCTGCTACATTTGGCCAAGTACCAGCAAGCCCTACGACGCTATCAAGCCCGGCGCATTCGAAGTTGAGACCTGAAAGTGGGCGACCTGGTGCTGAGGATAAGGTAGAGCAACAAGGGCCGCCATAAGCTGACCCCGCCATGGGAAGGACCGTACATCATCGCCCAAGTGCTGAAGCCCGGAACCTACAAGCTAGCTAACGAGAAGGGCAAAATCCTCACCAACGCTTGGAACATAGAATAGCTATGTTGCTTTTACCCTTAAATTTCCAAGCATTGTATATATTGTTTCTCAAAATACAATTAAGAAATGTTCTTTAGTTGTTCTAATCTTTCGAGAAACCCCCAGGCCCATCAAGGGCCTCAGCGATATGATAACTCCATTAGGGAGACACGACTCTGCCTCTGCAGAACTGAGCCTCCCTCGGAGGCTAGAAGGGGGGACTCCCCCTAAGTCCCACGCACCATTTTTTAGTCGTTTTTCGAAAAAAAAAATCCACGCCAAACCCTCTAGCACGCTCTGACATATTAATTATAAAGAACCTAAGGACCGAAAGTCTGTCTCAGGGTCAAAAGGCCAGATGAGTCATGAGACAGCCTACGCCTTAGGGCTACGGCACTCCCTCACCACCTTTTTGCCCTCGGGGAAACTTAGGCTCCGAGGAAGTTTTTTGCAAATGATATGTTCAGAAACAAGACAAAGGGCAGAGGCTCAGAAATACAATAAAGAAAAACAATTAAGGAGCGTAGACGCATAAGTATTTCAAAAAGGCCTCGACAGGCCACCAGCGTTATGATACGGTAACGTAATCCCTAATTTATTTACATGGCCTCTTAGGCCTAGGTTAGGGCTCAAGGTCTCCATCATCGGTGGACGGCGGGGGAGGGACCACCTCCTCTTCAAACAGCTTGGCCAACGCCATGCCAGGGCCCTCAACTAACTCCATCAGCTTTGCGACCTCCTCGTCGGCCTCCTCGCCGTCCTCTAGCAAGACATAGCTGTCACTGACGGCCTCGAGGTCGATGCTGGCATAGTGCGAGGAGATGACGAACAGGGCATGCTTGATGCCCGCGTGCAGCGCCCCCCGAAGTCGCTCGCGCACTTGGCCACTCAACATGACCAAGCGGCTCTTAAGGGAGCTGCCCGCCTAGGCCCCCTCAACCTCCAGGGCCTCGGACACGGTACGGGTGGCACTCTTCAGCGCGTCCTGCTCCCTGATCTCAGCCTCAAGCACCGCCTGTACTATGACAGAGGCCTCGGCTGCCTGGGTGACCTCCTTCTCCAACTCTATGCCAAAAGAAACAAAATGGGGTTAAGCGCAAAGGAAAATGAGCCAAATAGGGGTAGAGGCCTACGGGACTCACCCTTGGCTTTCTCCTCCCAGCGCTGAGCCTCGACCCGAGAGGCCTCGGCTTTCTCCTTCCAGCGCTGGGCCTCAACCCGACAGGCCTCGGCTTTCTCCTTCCAACCCTGGACCTCGACCCGAGAAGCCTCGACCACCCTGGAAGCCTCTTTCTCCAGCTCTACATCACACCAGGGAGTTAGGAGTCGAACACAAGAGAAACAAATAAAACAAGGGGAACAGGACTCACCCTCGACCTTTCCCTTCCAGACCACAGCCTCGGTCCGGGAGGTCTCGGCTACCTTGAGGGCCTCTGCCAGGGCACCTTTCACCAGTAGGTGTGCACCCTGCTCTACCCCTAGCTACCCAGTGAGGGCCTTGGTGGAGGCCGTCGCTTCTTTAGCCCGAGACCAAAAGGCGTCCCGATCGCCGGCCACCCGGGTCAGCTCCTCCTCCAGCTCCTTGACCCGCGCCACCAAAGGGGCGAACTGCTCCTGAGCCATGGCCGCCTCGGCCTTCATATCGGCATAGCAGAGGCGGAGGTCCTCCACCTCCATGCTCCGTGCCGACGAAAGCTTGTTGGCGTCAACGAGCAAGCCCTTCTGCCACTGGAGCTGGTCCTAGACGTCCCTCTCTCGTTGGAGGAATAATGACTTCCTGAGGGACCGGGTCTCGAGCTCCTAAATAGGAAAAACAGGGGTCATTCACTACAAGAAAACTCATAAAAGATGACACCACATGAGAAAAGAAGGCGTGAACCTGGGCGACCCTAGGCAGATCATTGGCCACGACGGACAGTGCTGTCCATAGTGACCGCTCTGCCAGCTGGCAGTATTGCTCGAAGGTGTCCTAGCTCCCCCCTCGACCACGTCCTCGAGGGCGAATAGAGGCTCCCCCTCAGGGTTGTCCCAGCTTTGCCACAAGACACGCGGGTGATCCCACCCGTGGGGCTCAGGTCATACCCGCACGAGGGCCGAGCTTCCCTCGCCCGAGGTCAGAGCCGGCTGCTCCATAGTGCCAGCCGCCTTGGTATCGACCACCTCCTTCGCCTGGGAAGTATCGTCGGAGGAGATCGAATGGACCTCCACTTCTTGGACGCTCTCCTACAATGGCGGTGGGCCTTGGACCGGCGGTGGTATTGAGGCTTGCCTTGCCTCCACCTCCACTTCTTGGGCCGCCGGCTTCGCTGCGCTCATGTCGGCTCCCGCCACCCTGGCCTCGGTGATCTCGGGGGCTCCGATACCCGCCACCCTGGCCTTGGCGGTCCTAGGCACCCCAGCCTCCATCGCCTCGGCCTCAGAAGTCCGGGGGGGCTCTATCTCGCCCTCGGTGGCCTCAGCAACTGAGGGCGCCTCGGCCCCATCTAACTCACGGGCCTCGGCCTCGTGGGGCGTAGGCGTCTCCTCCCCCGCTCGCTCCGTGGCCACCCCGGTAACCTCCCCTTGGGTGACCAGCTCCTTCAGGTCGGCCCTCGCTGATGCCCCACCGCGCTGTGCGGTGGCCTGCGCCTCCACCACCTGATGAGCGGTGGAGCCCGTGCTCACCTTGAGCAACTTAAGTGGTGCTAGGGCAGGCACCTCCACCTTATGCTTCTGGCTAAAGGCAAAACACCCACTTGGTCAGCATATGACCATAAAGCAAGCGGGAAATGATGTGAACTCCGCTGAAAAAACACTCACCTCGAGCAGGGGTGCAACCGCTTTGGCACTGCGACCCACCTCTGCAATGGCGGTGGCAGCGGCGATAGCATGGCCTCCGTATCCGCTAGTGCCAGCCGGCCCTCGCTGGACTCCAGCACCCCCTCGGTCCTCTGCGGGGGTAGTTGTGTCGCCCCTGCCGCCACCTAATCCACCTCTGCCATCGAGCCCACTAGGCTGATGGCGCGTCTTCCCAACACCCGCGCCTCGGGTGTGTTGGCCTCGGCCCTAGGGCGGGCGATCGCCGGCCCGTGGTGTCCTCTCCTCCTCCTCCTGGGAGTGTTGGGCTACTCGCCGATGCCCCGGGCGCCGTCTCCCTAACGTCAGGGAGATGGTCTAGGGGACCCCACCCCCTCTCGCTCTCGGCATCTCCATCTGAAGCGTCCATCGACAGTGATGGCGATGGAGACGACTCCACTGGGAGACCGTCCTGCCTCTACTGCCGGTGGCGCTTCTCCAGTCCCTCGCGTGTGAGGATCTTCCTCGTATGCTTTGCCTCCTTAGCATCCTTCTGCCTCTTCTATGCCTCGGCGTGCGCCCGGTTCACTGCCCGCCATGCTACGTCCTCGGGAATAGGCGGCGGGGAGGCTTGCACCTCCCTCATCCCCTGTGGGAACGACGAACATGGGTAAGGGAATAGGAGATGGTGAGGAACAGGGAGGCCTCAGGGGCTATAGTGGTGCATGACTTACCAAGGAGAGGTATCCCCATGACGGGCGCATCACGATGGGGGTCAGGCCACCGCTCCTCAGCTTTGCCTCCACCGTCTCCCTCACCCGATGAGGGCGGAGAGGGCGGAGGCGGACATCCAGATGCCCTCGATCGGCTCATTCGGTCTCATCTCGAATAGGCGCCGCCGCCGAGCCATCAGCGGCAGCACCCTCCGGCGGTGGAAGGCAGCCACGACCACAGCCGCCGTTAGGCAGTGGCTCTGCAGCCTCTCCGGCCCCTCCAGGAGTGGCTACAGCTTGGGCTGATCCTCCTTCAGGATGCCATACCTCCACTTCTCTGGACAGCTCTCCACAATCTGCCCGATGTAGGGGGGAAGTCTGCCGTCATCATTGCGGAGATAGAACTAGCTGGTGTACCAGCGGCAATTGGTTGACGTGAGCTGGGCCAGGATGTAAAGGTGCTGATGGTCCTAGCGCACTTGGAGAGTGCAGCCACCGGCCCTCGCTGCCTTCCTTGTGCCCGTCGTGCCCGTCGGCTTGGTGGTATGCCCTGCCCAGAAGAGGTGGAGCCACAGCTCCCAATGGGGAGCGATCCCTAGATACCCCTCGCAAACGGCCACAAAGATGGCCGCCTGCACGATGGAGTTGGGGTTGAAGTTGTGGAGCTCCACGCCATAGTAGTGCAGGAGCGCCTGCATGAACCGGTCCACCGGCAGGCTGAGGCCATGCTCATGAAAGTATACAAAGCTCACAACATAGCCGTTGCATGGCCTCAGCTCCGGCTCACCCGACGAAGCAATCCACTCTGGCCTGTTGGGGTCAGTAGCCGAATGAAGAAGGCCATCATCGACGAGCGACTGGAGCGTCTCCACAGATATGTTGGACTGACCCTAAGGGTCCGCCTCAATGACAACAGTGCTAGCCATGAGTGCGATGGAGAATATGACTACGGCGGTATGCCTCTCTCGCTCCCTCTCTCTGCCTCGCCCTTCTCCCTTCTTCTCCCTGGTGCTCTCTGTTCTAGCAATGGTTCAAGGGCGACAAAGGCGAATGCAGGCAAGGTAAGGAGGGGAGGGGTGAGGCTCATTGTGTATTTATGTAGGAAGGGGGCGAAATGGGTGGGCGATGAAATTGGGGAAGTTTCCCTCAGAACCGGCACAGTTAATCCAGATCTGATTTTACCGCCCACGTACCCACCTTCTCCTTATTAATCGTGTAAATAGTTATGTCCCATCCGCTGACACAGCATCGCGTCCAACCGTAGCAGCGGCAGGCGTCGTTCCACCTCCCTGAGAAAATCACCTCAAAAGGCGCACCTGCCATTGTCAAGCCAATGGGGGGGGAATATCCCCCACCCGATTCCTTCCAGATGAAGGAACTGGGCACCGAGCTCGTTATGGTCCAGGGGTTCGAAGGCTGGGCCCCCAAGGGTTTCAATAGCTGCCCCAGGGCAACAAAGTCAGGGACGGCTATGGGCAAGCCCATACAGGGCTGAGGCCCAAGCAAGCAAAATGCTTGGGATGCCCTAAGTCATGTCCGAGACCAGCAGGGAGGTCTTCGAATGGGATCCCACCGTAGGGAGGCACCGAGCCACCGGGGCCCATCGAACGGCCCTGGCAACCACTAGAGAAGCCCTCTGGTACCCTTGGAGTGCATCTCTAGATCGCTAGCCGACCCCTATCGAATGGGGCATAGGCCTCCACTCGGACTTACCCGATAACAGCTCACCAGAAGTGTCACCGCTCACGCCCATCAAGGGTAGCCTAGCATATTCCACCCCTCCTTCTGAATGAAAAGGATGCACGAGGGTCGCACAAAAAGCTAGGGGAACTCCTAACGGCCCTCTCGCTCCATGCAGAGGCTAGGGCGCTCTTCCTGCAACCTTACCGAGGTCCAGCGACCTAGGCTCGCACTCAAGGGGGCTCAGCAAACAAACCCCTCCTTTCGAACGAAAAGGATGTGCGAGGGTCACACAAAAAGCTAGGGGAACTCCTGACGGCCCTCTTGTTTTGTGCAGAGGCTAGGGGGCTTTTCTTGCAACCTTGCCGAGACCCAGCAACCCAGGCTCGCACTTGAGGGGGCTCGGCAAACAACCCCCTCCTTCTGAATGAAAAGGATACGCGACGGTCGCACAAAAAGCCGGGGGAACTCCTGACGGCCCTCTCACTCTGTGCATAGGCTAGGAGGCTTTTCCTGCAACCTTGCCGAGACCTAGCGACCCAGGCGAGCACTCGAGGGGGCTCAGCAAACAACCCCTCTGTCCAAACAAAAAGGATGCGCGAGGGTCGCACAAAAAGCTAGGGGATGAACGAAATATGAAATTGCAAATAAATATGAGGCTTTTCTGCAAGCGAATCGAGAACAAGCCAGAACGGGATGAACGAAATCTGAAATTGCAAATAAATATGAGGCTTATGATAACGAGAAGGAGTTTAAGTCTTTATTCGAAAGGACTAATCGTCACATGCGAACAAGATTAAGAACAGGGGCCCTGGTTCATAGCAAGTGGCCTTGGCGGCACAGTTGCAGCAAAACGACGCCTGTTTCACGAGAAAATTAAGAACTAAACAAAACTCAAACCCTAAGGAGAGCGACGACTGTTAATTATAAAGCCCTGGACATCACCCCCCTAGACGCGCCCCTAATGGACCCAAACACGATATACGGTCCAACGGACCAAAAGACGGTGTCGCAGCTTGTTTCGACGATCCCCGTTGATTCCGAATGGCTTTTGATGTGAGACCAGTTGCATTGGCTTTCTTATCTAATTAGCTTTCCATCCATATGTGAATCGTCGAAAACGGAGTCCGGACGCGCCCGTGTGACCAGTTTTATGAGAGACTAGTCTTAGAACCCGAGATGGGCTTGAACTTGATTTGTGCCTCCACCTTGGTGACTCGAACCGGATGAGTTTCGGACCTTCTTCTCGATTAGGACACCCTCGCTGATCTCCTCGCCCTCTATCTCCAAGCATGGTCGTATGCATGGAGCTCATATCTTCATCATAGGCTGATTTTAGGTCTCTTACTACTTATTTTAGATTTGGGTGTCAATATGGGTTCCTTGTGGAGACAGTAGCCCTAGGTAGCCTATGTCCGTGCGAGGCCAAGTACACCATTTGGCAATCTATAGTTGAGATCTCATATTTCTAGAAGTACAAGAATGAGAATATTTCATTTTATGTTCGTGCGAGGCCAAGTAGACCATTTGGCCATCTATAGTTGAGATCTCATATTTCTAGAAGTACGAGAATGAGAATATTTCATTTTTGTGTTGCATCGGCTTGTACAAACCGTGTTGTCGAGCGAGACCAAGTAGACCATTAGAACGAGAATATTTCTTTTTTGCGATGCATCGGCTTGTACAAGCCGTGTTGTCTAATACTATAAAAATCTAGTGAACAATGGGGCCTGCTTTGAGCACTATACAAGCATGCATAAGACCTCAAGCAGACAATCGCAAGACCCATTATCTATTGAATATTTCATTTTTAGTATTGTTGTTTTTATATTTATTTATACCGAAAAATACATGGCGTTCATAATCTATGGCATAGGACCAACCTTATTGCATATAGATTGTCAATGTGTGGCGCGAGGTAGGCAACGGGGTTTTGGATGGTAAAGGAAGGCATGCACATTTGACACCGTATGGATGGGATGCGAGCAAAGGGCTAATCAAAGGTAGAGGGGGCTATACAAAATAGTTATTGTCCCTTGAGATCATTTGGCTATCAGAAATAATTTGGCTGCAATGATTTTTAAAACGAAATCATTTGGCTGGTAGAAATTTCTGTCCCAGATTCTCCTTGGCAAAACACTTACCAAATTGATCTCATGACAAATATGAAACTTGATCACACGACAAATATAATAGTACTTATTTCATATTTAATACAGTACTGCTAAAATGAGACCGGAGAGCCTCCACCTCCACACATTCTCAACAGAACTTAGCGGAACCTGCCGCATCATCTGGTTGTACTCACGATTTCTGGCATTCACATTCAGTCCTTGTGAGCCTGGTCGATAATGCTGTGGCAGTCGTGCTTGAACCGAGTCCCCGACAGACGCCAACACGGTGCGCAGCTCAGCGACGGTAACGACATTGGAGTAGCGACGGTAACTACCAGTAAGACTCGAACCAACACCCAGCTATGTTGTTTCCTGTTTAGTTCATCTTGAGTATGACAGTTATAGTAAAAAATAACAATACTAACGACCAAATAAACAACCATAGGACGATACATCCATCAAAATACTTCTCGGATACATCCCTCTCAAACGAAACAACCAAAGGACAAACAATTCTTTGAGCAGAAGAGACATGTACCAGCCGAAAGGGCCCAGAAAATCAGGGTGTCAGATCCAGGTGAGTTTAAGCTGGCTCGGATTGAATCTCGCAAGATGGCAGGATGATTGCCAATTGCCTGGACTGATTTCAGTTTCAAAGTCCAAACAAGAAGCTGATCTTGCATAGCAAACAATTTAATCAAAACCAACAAGAAACCATTATAAACACATAAAACTATTAGCAAGCTCTAACAAAAGCAACAAAACCAACAGGAAACTTCACAAACCAAGATTACATAAAGTAGGAAAAGACATGCAGAGAAATAAGAAAGAATTGCATGGCATTGCATCAGACATCCAAGGAAGGATTTAGCAGCACTAGCTCTCAAGCCTGGCAAGGCGAAAGCTCTTAGGCAGCAACTGCGAATGTAGAGAAACAAGCCTTGATTTTGTCATCATTTGCAATGCACTTAAACATGCCTAGGTCCAATCAATGCATCATAGCTAAATGCTCAAGTACAAATCATAGTTAGACAATGGAGTCAGATTCAATAACATGTCAATCAGCACAGGTCCAGAAATCCGGATCCTAAGACTGGGGCGACAAAACCATATCATCATCCTCCAACACAGCCAACAATGAACAAAACAAAATCACAATGAGGCAAAACAACACCGTTCTGACTAAAGATCCACAAGAACCAAAGAATCAACAACAAATCAAAGCATCACAGGTCATGTAGAATCCCTCGGAGACCCGATTTAAATCACACACCACAGATGAATCAAACAACTGCAGGCGTGAGCCCCATCACAGACCAAACCACAGAGGTTATGATTGGATGGACACCTGCAGCTGAGAGAGCCAGCTGCTGGTTACAGTGTCAAACGGCACTTCCTATCGGTAGGTCTTGAGATCTTCACAGGGACCAAATACAAATTCTGATTTGCATATTGATTGTAAAAAGATGGCATGAAACAATAATAATGCATATCGTATCAAACCTCATAGTAACTTGTAGACAAGCAACTTAAGCTGGGTAAAACAGATAGGATATACACAAGTGAGATAAATCCTCAGAAAGCCAGACAACTGTCGTCATAAGTAAATCTGACGGTAATTCCAGATGTATAGCTAATCATCAAAGGAGTTACTACACAGTGCATCATTATTTATAGTTCATGGACCAGAAAAGCAAGCAACAGCAAAAAAACGTTCAGGGGAGAATAGTTACTCAGTGGTGGCAATAGGGTTAATTGGTTCGATTCTGCCAGCAAGTGTCCACAATTCCTTCAGAAGAGGGAGCTTGTTTCACATCATCACAACAACATAAAAAATTGTTAATTAAAAGACAGAAAAAAAATTAAAATGTAATAAAACAAGGACGAAAAAAGAAATTGGCTCTGTTCAGTGGGATAATCAGCATACAGATCAATCTCATCAATAGAGATGGACATGTGATTTGGTCTGTTGAGCTTGAATATTTCCAAGTCGCCATGGCCACTCTTTTGTTGATCCAAATACCAATCTAATCTAACATTTAAAAATCATTAATGATTGTTTAAGGAAACAACTGGGCACAAATTACCAGAAGGATTCATGGTCATCAAATGGCCTCAGACCGTCCTAGTTCATGATAAATATCAACAGATTTGACAAAATTTTGCCTCTTCTGTAACCATCATGTCATCAAAGGCCAAGATCAACGACCATAGTAAAAGATTGCTCCAATTACTTAAAATAAAAAGCTCGTGCAAAAAAGATGTTAAATTTTTAAATACATAAATGTGTCAGAACAATGTTATCAGCACCCTTTTGAAGGAATCAGACAGGGATAACTGTATTTTATTTGTGTTATCATCATCCACATCTCTAAACAGAGCAGAGCATAGAAACAAATACAAGTTTCATGGATCTATCAGATCTTCCTATTCAATATGAAAGTACTGTCATGGTACGTCACAATCACAAAGATTGAACGCTTTCCCTTTCGAAGTTGCACATCATTTAGATCCCGAAACAAGTGGGCAAAAAAGTAAGCAATATCTAGCAAGTTTACACGTGAATGAATATATGTGGCCTTTCCAGGATCGGATTGGCATAAGAACGCCACCAATCAGGATATAACCACACATCAAGAGAATAGCTTGTTGCGCCCGAGCCATTATACCGTGAGGAACGAAATCATCCTCCCGAATTGGTAATGGACGCATGTAACAAAACATATTTCTAATAACAACAATGTAACAAACAAAGAATATGCTAGTTTGTGAGATTTGAGTTCAGACAGCCAAGGGTTTGGTCTTCAACTACCACCAACAAAGTAGCAGCATCAGAAACTCTAGTCCAAAACATAGTTGTTCATCACTACTCGAAATCTCATTCAACCATTGCAGCAGGAAATAAAGACCGGCCTGGTATGTAACAAACTGTAAAAAAGGTTGAATACTGATAATTGGGAGCTCAGACAGCCAAGGGTTTGGTCGTCAAATACTACCGTGGTAGTATCAGAAACTCTAGTCCACAAAAGATTGTTCATCACCGCTCCTATCACAACCTCAACCAGTGCAAACATAGAGAGAGAGAAAAAGAAACAGAACAGCAGACCAAATCAACAGTACAGTAGACGCAGGGCGCCGACAGGACGTAGAGCAAGAGCTGCGAAGGAAGCATTGTCGAAGCATCAGCGTCGTCGCCGTAGGCGGCAGCGGCGGCGGCGGCAGCCGGTGGTGGAAGCCATAACCCTAGGAAAGAGGCAGGGTGAAGTGATTATTTATAGCCTCTGGTTGTACAAAAGAAGAAAACCTAGATTTCATGGGCCTGTTTACACTGATTGGGCTTTTGTGGGCCTATTTGCATTGCTTGGGCTTCGCCAGGTAGATTGATCCGCAATAAGGGCACCATTCCCTCAAAAAAGATATAATAAAAAAAAAGTAGTCTGCCGAGCCCGAGCCCCGAGGTGACTCGTCGCCGCTCCGACCGCCGCCGGCGCGCCGTGCTGCCGTCAACTCATGACCCGGAAACAAGATGCCGCCGTCCCCAGTCACGCCGCACGACGTGGCCGCTGTCCTCCGCCTCCTGGAGTCCCGCGACCTTCCCGCCGCCGCGCGCCTCGCCGCCGCCTCTGCTTCCTCCTCGCCGCTCCCGCTCGCCGCGGTCCTCTTGCACCGCCCGCTGCCCCCGCGCCTCGGCTACGGCCTCCACGCCCGCGCGGCGCGGGCGGGCCTCCTCGCGGACCGCTACCTCGCTAACGCGCTGCTCGCGTTCTACGTCCGTCTCCCGGACCACCTGCCCCACGCGCTCAGGGCGTTCGACGACCTGCCCCGCCGCGACGTCGTCGCGCACTCCTCCGTCCTCGCCGCCTTCCTCCGTGCGGGCCTCCCGCGCCGCGCGCTCCTCCAGCTCAGGACCATGGCCGCCGGCGGCTACGGCGCCGACGACGACGTCGCCCCCAGCGCGCACGCGCTTTCCGCCTCCGCCAAGGCGTGCGCCGTGCTGCGCGACCTCCGCGCGGGAGCCTGCGTGCACGGGACCACCGTCGTGCGAGGGTACGGCGACGATGGCGTCGTGCTCAGCGCGCTCGTGGACATGTACGGCCACTCGGGCGCGCCGGGCGACGCGCGGAGGGCGTTCGAGGAAATGCGCGCCCCGGACGGGATATGCTACACGTCGTTGATATCAGCATTCGTGCGGAACGACTGGTTCAATGAGGCCCTGCGGTGGTTCCGGGCTATGCTCGCAACAGATGGGGTTTGGCCGGACGGCTGCACATTTGGCTCCATGATGACGGCGCTGGGGAACTTGAAGAGGGCGAGGCAGGGTAGGGAGGCGCACGCGCAGGTTGTGACACGTGGTCTGTGTGGGAACGTGATCGTGGAGAGCAGCACACTTGACATGTATGCCAAGTGTGGGATGATGGTGGATGCACGCAAGGTGTTCGACAGGATGAAGGTCCGGAATGCAGTTTCATGGTGTGCCCTGCTTGGGGGGTATTGTCAAAGCGGGAAGCATGAGATGGTTCTCTCATTGTTTCGACAGATGTATGTGGAGGACAATGACTGGTATAGCTTTGGAACTCTTGTGCGGTCTTGTGCTGGTCTGTCTGCAGTGAAGCTAGGAAAAGAAATCCACTGCTGTTTTATAAGGATGAGAGGCTGCGGAGACGTCATTGTTGAATCCGCACTCGTGGACCTGTACGCGAAATGTGGTGTGGTAGAATACGCCTACAGAGTTTTTAAAAGGAGCAGTGTCCGCAACATGATTACTTGGAATGCCATGATTTGTGGTTGTGCTCAGAATGGCCATGGTGAGCGAGCCATCAGCCTGTTCAATGAGATGGTTAGAGAAGGGGTCAAGCCAGACTACATCAGTTTCATTGGCGTTCTTTTTGCTTGTAGTCATACTGGGATGGTTGAGGAGGGAAGGAACTACTTCAACTCAATGAGCAAGGACTATGGTATCCCCCCTGGTATTGAACACTACAATTGCATTGTTGACCTCCTCAGTAGAGTAGAGCTTCTAGAAGAGGCTGAAGATCTTGTAAACAAGTCACCATTTAGAGATGATTCATCACTGTGGGCAGCAATCCTTGGTGCCTGCGCCACACATACTAACCCAGATGTAGCAGTAAGGGTTGCAAAGAAGATGATGGAATTAGAACCTCAATACCACCTGAGCTATGTTCTTCTTGAAAATGTGTATAGGACGATTGGGCGATGGGAAGACGCTGTAGAGGTAAGGAGGCTGATGAAATCAAGGAAGGTAAAGAAAGAAGCCGGAACAAGCTGGATTGATGTAAACAGAAGCAAACTATACATGTGTAATGCTAAGGAGGCAGCCTCACAACCTGTAGCCTCTAAGGACATCAGGAAATGCAGTCCATATGACTGATATAGCTTTGGCGGTGATTCTGGTATCTGAAATAATGTTTAAAGTCATTTCTCGATTGTACGGATGAATTTGAGCAGGTCTTGTTCCAAATCTGCTGCACAAGTCCTCCCTACATATGTGATGAGTGTGTTCAAACTTCCACTGACTTTATGTGATGATCTGATGAAGCACATACAGGCCTTCGGGTGAGGATCTGAAAATGGTAAGAAAAGATTCAGTGGATTCTGGAGGTATGGGTTTCAAGGATTTAAGAGTTCTCAATCAGGCTTTACTTGCTAGACGGGCATGGAGGCTGGGGCCTTCCTACATAGCCTCTGTGTGTGTCTTTTGGAAGCTAAATATTTCCCTCAGGGTAACTTACTTGATACTGCTCCAGCAGCTGATGGATCCCAAACATGAGGAGGAGTTGAATATGGATTGGAGCTTTTAAAACTTGGTGTGGTGTACAGGATTGGTGATGGGAGAAATACAAGGATATGGAGGGATGACTGGATTCCTCGGGGACACAACTGAGACCAATAGGTAGTACCCGTGTTTGCCGTCTTCGGTGGGTGCATCAGTTAATTGATTCTCAATGTAACTCTTGGGATGAAACTGCAGTGAGGAGGTTTTTCTATCCATATGACGTTGCCGAAAATTTGAAGATCGAGCTTCCTGGTGAAAAAGACGACAGGACTGCTTTGTGTGTCATTATGAAAAAGAAAAACTGTACTGTTTACAATCAGGAGTGCATATAGAGTTGCCATGTGCTTGGCCACTTGCACCATGTTGTGGTAAAACTGGTGGAAACTCAACATCTGAGGAAGGGAGACGGATTTGGGAGGAGCTATGGGAGCTCAAGATAGGCAAAAATCAGAATCTTTGCATGGAAAGTCATAAACAACGGATTGCTACCTCGAGCTATCAAATGCTTTCGACACTTATCTACACAGGCTAATTGTGAGTCGTGTGATCATGACATGGAGGACCGCTTCCATGCATGTGATTCCTGTCCATGCAGCTGCTCTCAGATTTGAAATGCACAAGTACTTGACCTTACCTGCAGAAATGACATCAATGGACAGGGCCAGACTGACTACTCGTTCTCTTGTCTAACTGTACAGAGGAGGTAAAAGCAAATTTCTTAATGATCATTTGGAGGATCGGTTTGTTTGGACTGATGTTTTAAAAGCTAATGGCAAGATATCCATGCATGGTTCA
Source organism: Miscanthus floridulus (assembly GCF_019320115.1). Taxonomy (NCBI): domain Eukaryota; kingdom Viridiplantae; phylum Streptophyta; class Magnoliopsida; order Poales; family Poaceae; genus Miscanthus; species Miscanthus floridulus. Next base: position 118,154,080 of record NC_089597.1, on the reverse strand, counting down.
GTTGTTTTCCTAGCCCAGTATATAGGACTCTCTGTCACTTGTCCGACAACAGTGGCAGCAGGTTGATTACAGCAGTAAAGGGAAGTTTCTACCATGGAGTGCTAAGTCCTCAGCTAATACCAAGGAAGTCTTGTGCAAGAGCTGGATGCCGCCATGTCAGGGTACTCGAAAAATTAATGTTGATGGGGCTTTTAACCTTGATAGTCTGACACTGGCTCAGCAGCAGTGGGCATGATTATCTGGGACTGGGAGGGCCAGCCAAAACTTACTTCCTGGCGATTGCTTTTCTTAATGCTGGGATGCTGAAGGAACTGAGGCTGCAACCTGTCTCGAAGGTATCGGTCTTGCGGCTCTCTGGGCTCATTGCTCGTTTATCCTGGAGGCTGATTGTGCTGCAGTGGCTGGAAAGCTCAAGGCGCGATGTCAAGAGAGATCATTGATACAACCACTGATCCAATAAGTTCTTCGAGAAAGTGACCTCTCTTAATCGCCTAGAGCAAGTCTTGAAGATTAGGTGTGATCAGAATGAAGTGGCGCACGAGTTATGTCAGATAGCTATTAGACGCCGTGAGGGTCGAGTGTTTTTTATTCTGTTTCTAGGGACGTTGTTGCCCTCCTTTGTATTGACATTAAAATTTAATCTTTAATAAAAACTCTGGTTCGAAAAAATAGGGCCCGTTTGGCTGGGCTCCCGCGGGCTCCAGCTCCGGCTCCTGCACTGTAGCGTCCTGTCGGCCGCTCACGAGCCGATAGGTGCCCATGGGAGCCGGAGCCGCGGGAGCCAGAAAAACGAGCTTCTCCGGCTCCGATGGTGTCAGTGAGAGAGGAAAGGAGGAGAGAGAAAAACGGCTCTGGTGAACAGTGTAGTGTCCTGTCGGCCACCCACGAGCCGATAGGTGAACAGTGCAGGAGCCGGAGCCCGGCCAAACGGGGCCATAAACTAATGGAAATCAGGATCAATTTGGTCTGCAAAGATCATCATATATGCTTTACAGTTTGCAACCACAGCCTCTTTTGTCAAGCAAGCTGTCCAAAACTGTAGGCTTCTTTTTGTAAGGAGAAACACATTTAGCTGTGCCTGGTTTGATAATCTATGACATGTTTTTCACCTGAAGCATAACTAGCTGCGGTCCTTCAGGATTGAAGAGGACTCGATCCTGTAATATTACTCCAATCGAGAAGACAGAAGACCTTTTAGGATAGAGTGACAAAAAAGTGTCTTAAAGCTAATGTTGTGGTGTTAGTAAAACAACTTGTTTCTGATGGTTGGAATTTTCAACTTTTTGGAAGGACCATATGGCTTAAAACCCCTCTTTACATATAGGCTCAGTTACCATTGCCTGCGTTTCACCATATACATAATACAATTTTCAGCTACTTATACTCTAGAAACGAACACCTTCCATGAATCACAAACAGAATTTACTCTTCCCTATGAAACTGGTTGTACAGATGTAAATAATTACAAGATAAAATAAAATACAGATCCCAAAACACTTGTTACACAAAATTCTGAACAAACTAAGTAGGCTACTCTAACTTAAGTCCATGTTCATCTCTTGTCCTGATGGCACGGCTTAAGGAAAAACAAAGAAACCACTCATCTGACCAACCCCCCTCTATACAGTGTTGATAAATCACACGGTCCCAGGCAACTATGAGACAACATCAGTGGCATTGGTACTGCTGGGCAAATGAATCGGGTCATCAACCATGCTAACAACTGGAGTTTCCTGCTCTTGCTGGACAACCTGTGGAGACTCTCCAACTGGTATGTTGATCCCAGCAAAACCGACTAGGACAGCAGCAGCTCCAATATAGTCCAGTAGATGAGGAGCATGACCGGTGAGCGTGTCCACAATGGCAGCAATTGGAACTTGGATTGTGAGGCCAGCTGTGGCGACCGTAGTTGTTGTGAGAAGGATCGCTTTTGCCCACAAGTAGTCACTCAAAACGTTGTCTATCAAACCTGCAAAGAATGTCGAAATCATAAATTAGCGGCAGTTCATTTCTCACCGTGTAATTTTATTAATGGGTCCTCAATATTTCTACAAGGTATTCCTACATATCATTGAGATACGGCATTGCAGTATTATTGTTTGCATTATGAATTAGACAGTAGGGAACTTTCATGAATAGAGAGCAAACCTACCTTTTCCGACAACAAGACCAACTTGTTCCAATGTGAGCTTGTGGAATGGCTCAAGCTTGGTGAAATTCAACACCAATGCAACAGGAAGAAAAAACAACATATTAAACAGTCCCAGGAATCCCAGAAACTGAGCCATGCTCACTTGTCCTTGACCTTCTTTCTCATCAGGCAGCTTTTTTCGAATCAAGGTGATATACACAGCATATAAACCAGCAGAAACAATGGACAGGAAATCTCCAAGGAGAGGATTTGTAGCAATGGCATTAACTGAACTACTTGAATCAGCCAGGCTGACAATTATTGTACCTCCCATGCAGAGAAGCACACTAATTAGCTTCAACCATGTGAATGTCTCTCCAAGAAAAACTAATGCAACCAAGAAAGTGAAGAGGCTAGACGTGCTACTCAAGATCGTGTTGGACTGCAAGTTCACAGAAACAGAAGCATATTTTAGACCAACTAGTGATATGACAAAAGAAAGTTAGTCTCAATAAAATATGGAAGTAGCATTCGGCTCTTCTTAGTAACACTTACCGTAACAGTGGTGTATCTTAGAGACAGATTGAATGTAAGCTGTGCAAGGAACCAAAAGGGGCTGATTAGCATGCTCACTTTGGCCACACGAGCACGTGTCCACCGCCCTTTTGCATCCAACCCTGTGCTGCAAGCTACAACACTTAGCTCCGTCTGGGCAGGGAAGCTTGTATCTGGAACTGAAGTGTCTTCAGACGGCCTTGTTTGTGCTTGATCCGAGGCAACACTGATCTCATGCCCCCCACTTTGAAGAAGATTCACACTCTCCAGGTCAGAAGCCTGCTGCAGGCTTTCAGCATCCTTGAATTTCAACTTTGTCCAAAAGTCGCCAATAGAATCCTCAAAGTACCGGGCAGCCTCAACTATGGGAATGTAGACAACAAACAGAGAATTGCATATGTAGGTGATCAAGAACGGAGAGACGCCGGCATCCACGACAGACTGCACGATGTAGCTAGCGGCAATCCATATACCGGCAACAGCAACGATGTAAATCAACCCTAGGCACCATCTCCACGAGTTTGTGCTCATAATCTTGGTCCACTTGTTGATGCTGCTTCTGCTGCCATCAGCAGACTCCAAACTTCCTGTTAAGGTTAGTAACCATAAGCTCAACATCTGGTGTAGAAAAACCAATTCGCTAAGAGCTTGAGACATCTGTCATCTATAGTATACGCCTATACGGAACAAAATTTAGGCAGAACATATATTTTCAGTTTGGAAGATTAAGGGTATCAACTATAACTTGTCCGCGACTAGCATGTTCCTGCTTATGTCCCATTACCAGCAACAGATTGCTTCTTTTCTTCAAATGCTGTGCCCAATTCACTCATTGCAAACCATGGAGCGGCTCCTAACTGAAAAACCAACCTTATGTCCCATTACCAGTAACAGATTGCTTCTTTTCTTCAAATGGTGTGCCCAATTCACTCATTGCAAACCAGGGAACGGCTCCTAACTGAAAACCAACCCATGTCTGCACAGCCCCCACGAGATTGGCGCCCATTGATATGCCAATCATTGTAGTAGTGATAACGAAAGATAAGATGAGAGAAGCACGCAACCTCATTCTATCAGGAAATTTGATAGGCAAGTAATCGTAATCCACATCCTTGTATGACGAAACCGCTTGCTAGGAAGTTTATCGACGAGAGCCGAGTTACCTGATGCGGCGATGGAATCGTGCTGGGAGGACGAGCCCATGGATCCAATCTCTATGGACACCGCCACGTCGCCGACCAACCCGGATCCAAGATCTCCCCGCCCGCCCCCCTCGGCAGCCTCACCACCGCGTCAGAGAGCCACGCACCGGGGCATCCGCGCGCTGCGCGCAACAACGACGGGGGTGGTTGCACGCGCCTACCAACTACCCTGCGGCCAGGCACACGAGGCACGGCGCCGGCGTGGCGACGGGGCCTTCGCTAGCAGCTGGCCGACTGGGGGCGAGTCGAGGAGGCGACCCCGCTCGCGCTTCCGCAGGGACGGTGCAGTGCGCGGGGAGGTCGGCGGCGGCCGGCCGTTGACGGGCCCGGGGAGCGACGGTGCCGGCGAGTTCGGACGACAAGGGCTCGCAGCCGCACGCGGATTCGGAGGTGGGGGGTGCGGCCGTGCGGGTGGCCGTGGGCGTGCGTCCCCCACGGTCGGCGGTTGGTGCCGGCTCGGTCGCTTCTTCTTGTTGCCGTGGGTCCCAGTGTCAGCCTCAGCCAAGCGGCCTAACTATTTTCATTTTTTATTTGGTTTGAAATTTAATTTGCCGACGAATACTTGGACTATCGTGGAACTCGTGACAGTGAACCTCCCCTCTTGCTGCATGACCGCGATGGTTCTTCAGGAATTAGGTGCGTGCCATTGACGACATATTAGGGATGTAAAGTTAAGTTGGGTAACCCAATGAAATAACGCCTAATTTGAAAAAAAAATGTGTAGAGATTCTATAGAGTTAGTTTATTATTTTCTGGTGTCTTGTCTTACACCACGGGCCACTAGGTTACCCAAATAACATCATAGGATGTGTGCTGCTAGTGGGCGTATGATTGGTGAGCATGAATCTGCGCTAGAAGAGCATATGGTGGTCAGGTGGATGACGCCCCAGGCGGAGACGAAGATGATGCCGGAGGTGCAACTCTTGAATGGGCTACTCGTCGTGGTGTTATTGGCGGTTGCGCAATGGCATCACCGAGTAGGTTGAGCCTACCTCCGTCTCACCTCGTAAGGCGGACAACAACGTGTTGCTTCAGCTGAATTTGACCGCATGTCACGTGAGTGCTTGTGGAACTCCAAACTCGAGCCCAACGTATAGCATGAGAACAACCCATCCACGCTGGCAGTGTCGTAGGAGGAGACGACATGGCGGGCGTGGCCATGGTGGAAGGAGAGAAAGAGCTCATCGAACGCCTTCCCCCAATCTTTCCACGGTGGTGGAGGTCCATGGCGAGCTTACGACCCAATAGCGGGCCTTGGCACAACACAACAACTACAGGAATGCAAGATGGCGTGCACCATCCTTCACAAGCGCCACACCACGTTCGGCTCCGCTGCAGCCACCATGCTCTGTTGTTGCTTCCCGGCCACCATTGCTTATCCCTCTTCTCTGTGATCGCGGAGTTGGAGAAGATCCTAGTTGTTCAAGATGCTTTGGTTTTCGCCTCCTAGTCGTGGCAGCATTCGTTAGTCATGGCCCCCACAGGGAAATCATTCATTCCCAATATGGTCCAAGCATCTCGGTGATATTAGAGTATGTCGTGCCCCACCAAGTATACCCATTAGATCTACCTCTTTATCCTCATAATGAACGATAAGATTAGCTACTGCATACCATCATAGTTCTGTATACGGCCAATCGTTGTTATAATAAGCAGGTATTGCCACGTACATTGGTCTACCGTAGTTGACTCAAATTTGTGTAGCTATAGTGGCTCCTCTACCGCAATGTTAGGGATGGCAGCGGGTAGGGGAACCCGGTGGAAGAAAAGCCCACATACCCACACCCGTTAATGTATAACCCCCCGTCACCCGCACCCACTATCCATGCCGGGTAAAAAAAACCCATTCTCATCACTCGATGGATAACGAGTACCCATCGGGTAACCCACACTCGCCACTTGATAAGTAGCGCAACACGAGGATTAGAGAAGAGGGCTAGGATTTTCAGTATATGCATTTGCTAAATAGTACCCTCCTGCGTTCTAGATCCACCTATTGTCCCTGTTCACTTCGATGAAAAAACAAGCCAAAACACTGTTCCGGCTGCCTTGTTGTGAGAGAAAAACACTATTCCGGCTGAAAAAACAAACTGAAAAAGACGGATTATAAGATAAGCGAACAGAGCCATTATCTGCTAACGGGTCCCATATTGGGTAGCGAGTATGGGATAGAAGGGAATGTACCCGTACCGATGTACCTGATGGGGGAAGAAATGTCCCCAATAGCATACTCATGGGGGTTAAAAAGGCCCCATACCTGCACCCTAATAGGGTTTTTAGCCATTGGGTTTTGGGTACCTATTACCATTCCTACGCAATGTGAAGACATTTGACATGTTTGGACCATTGGCCTCTCGTTTTTTTCACCCCTTGGTTGCACACAATGGCACGTTGGGAAAGAAGAGCACACTTCCATAGAAATCAAGTGGGACTAATATGAACCCTGCTCTCTACTACATGCACCACGAACAAGGTTTTGGGCTTTTAGCTACTTTCATTCATTTCACTCGTAAATTTTTTTATTTCTTTCCTTCCAGGGAAAATAACATACAACATGATCGAAATGACAGTGGTGCAAGGACATGATTGGAATCTCACCTTATTATCATCACATATCTCCATGTATACCATTCACTAAAATAAAATTACAGTTGCAAAGGTCACAAAAACAAAACAATAACAAGAGTAAAGGAACCAAAAGAATACAAGAAAAAAAAATCAACTGAACGTACAAATTAAACAACAAAATCCATGCACTGATGTACAATTTAACGTTCACCAATCACCACACCACCGAGAACGCCTGCAAATGCAGAGCATGTATCTGACAAGGATTTTCCGATGAGCAATCGAGCCATTTCCCGCATGAATTCCGGCGTCCCAGATGGGCCGCCGCGCTAGTGCTTGTTGACGAAGGCGCAGTGCTTCCTGATCTCGCCCTCGGAGCCGGTCTTGACGTCGATGGCGCCCAACCTGACCATGGAGCGCGCGAAGACCTGGAAGAACACCTCGGGCGGCGCGTTCACCACGCTGAGGATGTCGGCCTTGGACGTGGCGTCGGTGATGAGCGCGGCGTCGGACTGGAACAGGCCCCGCCGCTTGAGCACGCCCCGGTAGTAGCTCAGGTCGAAGGTGAGGAAGCTCCCCGGGTCCATCTCCACGACTGTCGTGTTGTCCGTCAGCGTCTTGCACTTCCGCCGCAGCGTCGCCGCGTACAGCGGGTCCAGTGACGGGTCCGCGTCCCCAGGAACGGCGCGCCCCGTGAAGTTGTACAGCCGCTTGCTGAAGGAGTTGCAGTGGGAGATGCCGATCGTGTGAGCCCCTGCACACGCAAGTGGAATTGGTTGTGGTTTATCATCAGCATCAGCATTCAGCATTCAGCAGCAGCGCTAATATAACTCGTTGACAAAGTGATTAGGAATGTCTGAATTGTTCAGTGTATGTATAGTTTTTGGAGCTATTCAGGAAATTATCAGTGTTCTCTGAATTGCTTTGCAATTACTGTATATCCTTATATTTGTCGGCAGGTTATAAATATGAGGCACGTATTTGAAGGCAACATCAACCTACTTCATCAGAAGCATCTGTTCTAGGAAAAGGACCATTTCAGAAGTATCCTCTGTCTGGTGTTTGCATATAGGAGTATATACTAAAGGCTCATCATCTATGATATATTAGATTGGAATAGACCGGTGGAAGGTAGTTGGCAGCAGCGTGCATGTCGACATCAGAAGAGGTTGCCGATTAATGTCATGCAGACATGCACATACGAACAATGGACGCCCAAGTTCTTCTCCACATGCCATCAATCTCTTCTTTTACTTTAAGCAAGCAAGATGACCTGCTCTGAAGAATGCTGTAAGTTAAGCCTGCCTCTGCCCGGGATGCAATGTAGTGGGTGATCACCTACAATCTCTTTCAGTTATCCTCATAACTAGGTTTTTAGGCAAATTTATCTTCTCTGTCGTACTGAATCATTTCCCGGCTACCAAACTCCAGTACATGCATAGGCAGGACAAAAACATCCTTTGTGCATGCATGTAGATGCTAAGGTCCTGTTTGATTTTCATAAGTCAGGTGACTTATTAAGTCAGGTGACTGAAAATCAGTGACTTATAAGTTATGCCTGTTTGGTTGTAGATGACTTATAAGCTCATTAAAGGTGTGGGCCCCACGCAGAAAAGGGTGACTTATAAGTTTTAAGCAGGGGTGAACCAACTTAAAACTTATAAGCAGGGGTGACTTATAAGTTGGTGATGTTTGGCAAAATAAGTCACTTATTTCACTTTTTAACTTATAAGTATGTGACTTATTTGAAACCAAACGCCTAACGGGCCCTAACTAGTACTAACATGCTGTCTCTCTCCTCAGGGACGATGTGCAGCTGTCAGCTACACTCTACTCAGCTGTGCTTGACACTACTGAAGATGAACATAATTGCAGCTGCCCAGTTTAAAAAGCCTCCTTTTCTGTTGGCAACGTATTCACTCTAGAAAGACAAAACTAAGCTGCGGTTTGTGCATGCATGTACCGTCACTAAAATACTGTTAGGTGCTGAACTTTCACCTTTTGATGTAGATTTTGATCCACAGAACGAAGTCTTTTATGGATAGATAGTTAGTTAGTTACGTTCTGACCGACAAATGGATGCCATTATTTCAATAATGTACTACTGCTACCAGTAGCAGGGCCGGTGTGTGCATGTTCGGGTTGTCCGTCCAATCCGGCCATGGCATTGAACTAACGGCTCCTGAAACGTTCTAGGCTCCATAGTGTTTGTTCAGTGCTTGTTTAGTTTCCAAAAACTTTCTCAAAAAGTGCTACAGCTATCACATCGAATTTTACAATACGTGCATGGAGCATTAAATGTAGACGAAAAAAAACTAATTGCACAGTTTGGTTGGAAATTATGAGACGAACGTTTTGAGCCTAATTAGTCCATGATTGAACACTAATTGCTAAATAAAAACGAAAGTGCTACGGTAACCAAATTTCCAAAATTCGCGAACTAAACGCGGCCTCAGTTTACTCTTGTACATAATCAGTACTGGTCCTGCAGAGAGGAAGTAGCTAGAGTACGATAAACAATTTGCCAATGCTACCAGTCATCATCTAGTACAATAAGAGCACTACTATTCACCCAGCGAAAGGGAATGCAACATCACTCGCTGTCGGTGGCTCGGTGCCGTTGGTTGGAATCAGCGCGTTTAATATATAAACAGATAAACTTGCAAGTGCGCCTTCTAATTCTAATCTGAGGACTAGTCAGACCTGTCACTGCTAATCTGTCTAGTTCCTTGGCATGTCAGTTGTCTGTCTGTGTAAATTAAGTTGATTGATTGACAGGTGAAAAGATAACCTTCTTGTTTGTTTCTCCTTTTTTGAGCAAATTGTTGAATGATGGTGAAGTCATCGTCAGGTGAAATAACAAATAAGCAGTGTAGCTGAGCTCAGAATGGTGGCGGTAATGGAGTACCTGAGAGCCAGACGAGATCGGCGAGGTCGAGGCTCTTGTTCCGGAAGGACTGGAGGAGTGTGGTGAAGTTCATGGTGGGCGCGGGGATCTGGTCCAGCGCCTCCTGCTTGATGGACACGGTGCCGTCGCGCCGCCCCGTCGGCACTCTCCAGAACGGCCCGCCCTGCATGCATGATGCATCCGCGTTTAATTGCTTTATTTGCCGGTGAGCCGTGAGCTAGCGCGGGCGGCCGGGGGCTAATAATGCAGATGGGGGCGCTCAGGAAGTGAGGAGTGAGGAGCACTCACGATGACGCCGACGGAGTCGCGGGCGGCGAGCGCGAGGATGTCGGCGCAGGACACGACGCCGGGGCACTCCTTCTCGAGCAGCGCCTTGATGCGGTCGATGAAGCCGAAGCCGCGCAGCGTCAGGTTGGGCGTCGCGTCCTTCTCCGCCTTCTTGCCGCCCGTGGCGTTGAGCAGCACCGACGCGTCGCAGCCCTGCGGCAGGGGAGCAATATCGAGCATGGCGGAGTCGGTCATTGGCATCGATCGGTATTCGTCGGCGCGCACGCGCGCAGGCAGCTGAGGCAGGACGCTGGCATGCTAGCTAGCTAGCTGCAGTGCTACATACCCTGACGAAGCAGTCGTGGAAGTGGGTACGGATCAGGGTGGCGGCGACGTCGGGCGCGTGCGGGATGTGCGCCTTGACGAACTCTTTGACGATCTTCTCCGCCTGCGGGCAGGTGGAGCCGTAGAACCCTTCCTTGAGCTGCGTCCGCGCGCCGCCGGCGAGGACGGAGGCGGCGGCGGCCACCACCAGCGCCGCCGCCAGCACCATTCTTCTCACCACCATCGCCTCGATCGACTGCTGCAGTAGTGCTGCTGCTGGCTAGCTAGTGGCTGCACCTACAAGCAGGCTGCAACACAAGCTTCGCTCTCCGCCGTGTCAACTGACTTCGTCGACCGGTCTCGAGCTCTTGCTGGTACAAGCAAGGTGCCGAGCCCGGTGCTGCGCTATAAATACACAGTGTGCCGGACAGCAAGGCACGGTGACGTCTGACGTGTGTCCACTGTCTACTGGCTAGTGGCTAGTCCGCTAGTGGGGTTCGGTTGCCGCTGCCCTGCCCTGCGATGCCGCTGCGCATTGGATATTCTGGGGACTGAGAAGCGGACGACGAGGTCTCCGTCTCTAACTACCTGCGTATGGTCGGTAGAGCGGCTTGCCCAGTTCGATCGTATCTTATGGTCGATGTACGCTACTGAGCCGGCCCGTACGCAAGCACGCGTCTGCTACCTGCTGCGCGCGCAAATGGAGGAGGCCGGTCGTGACGACGCCGGGGCGGTCGGCCGGCGGCATGTCAGCGCCAGCGGCGGTCGAACTCTGCTCCAAGTGTCACCCGTCAAGTCAAGGCGTAGGTGATTTTACGCGTGGACTTCTTCCCGCCCGATACTTCTTCTTTTGCTTCCTGCAACGAACTGCCGTCCCTAGCAAATGATCGATTCCTAGTGCGTACTACGTAGTACTCTGCGCCAACTTGGTACTCCCTCAGTCCCTCCTCGCCCGTCGTCGTCGTCTCAAAATTTCAGGCGCGCCATTGGTACGTGTACGACACGTACTCTACAGTCGTAGGCTTCTTCAGTTGGACTGAACCAGGGACGACGATGGGAGCACACGGGACGGCGTGTGGCGTATTAATGGAGCGAAAAGCCGTCGGCTTTCCATGTCCATCTCGCAACGGACGGACCCACGGATTGAGATTGGAGATTGGAGATTGGACAGGAGAGTCTCGCCGTGCCCGTGCGTGGTATGCTAGCCTAGCCGCCGCGCCGGTAGGGTGTGCTACAGCGGAGCCCCGGCCCCATCACGAGGTGGGGGTTTCTTTACGCTTTCGAGCACCTCCTTTCCGTGCGTCCATGATTCCAAGCAGTGCGAGAGAGGAGGAGGCACAGGCACCCACGTCCACACGCGCGCACGAACAAGCTGGGGGCTGGAGCTGGGACACGTCTCCGCACTTCCCCCTCTCTTCATCTTTCTGGGCCGGCCGCATCATGCTGCACACTCTGCACAGATTGCATCAATAATGTATGATCTGGTAAGTACAAGTACAGCGCATTGAGGAACATCAGTTTAAGTTGTCACCAGCAACTGCGCGCCCTGTTCGTTTGGACTTGTTTAGCTTATAAACTATGGTTAAAAGTACTGTTGGCTGGTTTGGTGTGAGAGAAAAATACTATTCGTTGACTGATAAGCCATGGCTTATAAGCCAAAGCGAACAGGCTGGCGATTGGTTCGGCTGTGATCATTCAGGGATAAGGTCTGCAACTGCAACAGCAAGCAGGGCGAGTAGAGAGCAGTAGCTAGACCGTAGACGCACATCGTGCCATGGTTGGCGCCCTAGTGGCTGTGTACATGCATGTGTCACCTACTATCACGGAGTTCACGACGGGAGTAGCTACGGAGTTCACGACGGGAGTAGGTACGTAGGGCATAGGCGCATGGCTACGTACTCCTGAAAGCAGAGGCTACCAAGAATCCCAGCGATGGCAAGCGACGGACGCAACTCCAACAACGCTCCTGCCCTGCTAGAGTGCTAGCTGCCTGCTCTGCTGTTCCTGGCTTCCTGCTCCTGCTCATGAAGCTTCCTTTCCTTTATCTTTTTTTTTATTTCTGTTACACAGACGACACACGGGTGCTCGTTGTCACGGCCATATACGGAACTACTGAACCATCCGGAGATGAGATGAGATGACCTCCAAAGTAAAAGGTGCAGGGTGGTTAGGGCGCGTCACTGCTCACCGAATACCCATGTTTCTTGCTCTTGTTGAGTCCTGGTCCTGGGCCCTAGCTCTCCCGTCGTCTCGTCGTTCTCACCGACAGCTTCCACACTGATGGATGCCCACCAGTCGCCTTGACAAGCCGGCCGGCCGGCCAGTTGTTTGCATTGTCACCAAGAACACTGTTTCCATTGGTTCATAATTTTAACGATAAACGGATAGATACAAGATAGACGAAGCAGACTACCCAACCGTCCGTAACCCAGATTCGGCATCACATTTTACTGTTGCGACTGCGAGATAAGGTAATTATACACTGGAACTGAGGCTTTATTTTTACAGTCTTACAGAGGAGGAAACAGGAAAGGGAGAGTCAAGTGAAGCCCATGAAAAGCATGACTCTTTCCCTGCAAGCAAGCAAGCAAGCATTTCCCCCTCTTCCACATCTTTTGCTTCCTCAGCTCCCTGATCCATAGCCGGCCTATAGCTACTAGGCTAGCGCAGCGTAAACATGGTTCTTTTTAGCTTTGCTCAAATGGAGAAGATCTTTTGGAATAGCGTGTGACCAGGATCAAATGGTCTCTCTCATGCATTGCTAGCTGTGGGTTACAAGCAATGCCAACTTAGGAAGTACTTTAATTTTGCTTTATTTCCTCTGACGAGAGCAGCCTACAAATTAAACAAGAATCTGCAAATTTCTTTTGCAACGCCTCTCAGCAGCTTAGGCCTGGTTCACTTTGTAAATTTTTTTTTGAATCCGATGAATAGTACCACTTTCGTCTTATTTGGCAAATATTGTCCAATCGTGAACCAACTAGGCTCAAAAAATTCATCTCGTGATTTTCAACTAAACTGTGTAATTAGTTATTTTTTTTACCTACATTTAATACTCCATGCAAGCAGCTAAAAATTGATGTGATGGAAAGAGAGTGAAAAAATAGTTCGATCATGTGTTTCAGGACCAGTCTAGACATTATTATTCCTGACTGCTCTCAAGAACAGAATCAGCTCAGCATCTGATCTGGTGTATCGTGTATGGTGTGGATACTCCATATGCACCATCATGACGGGCATAATGTGCATGCATGCTCATCACTCGTACTGCCTAGCTTATAGCTAGCTAGTGCAACACTACTTTTTTCTAGGCAGTGGCGGCTGATCATGCATACAGCCTTGAGTCCATGACACACTACTCTGTCATGGAATGCAAGCCGTAATAGCAGATTTTTAAGCAGAATGTTTGCTGAAGGAAGTCTTCATGCTGCCACATTCCAGCTCGAGTAGTTGGCACTTGGCAGACAATGGTCCTGAAGGGGACAATTATTGAGTCCACACGCATAATACACTAAATCATGACTAACAATGTGCGCTAATTGACCCACTAAATCATCAGCAAGCAGATATAGCATTTTAATTACACCATGCCACTTTTAAGAACGTTGTTGTAGACTTGTAGTTGAGTTGAGTTACGTATATATGCGTGTATATGTGTGTGTACTTTGTGGCGAATGAAATGGTACTGTACATTTCCAAAAAAAAAGGGATCTTAATTCTTAAACAACTCTTCAAATAATTGGAACTTGGTATAGTACAAAGCGAGTTGGATCTTGAATGCATAAGAAGAAAAATAAATACTGTGACGCCCTACTCTTGTATGTTTCCCCCAACTGCCGTGAAAGCCAAGCACCAAACTCTTCATTCAGTACATCCCCTGTGCAGTTCATAGTTCTACGCATTTGGTATATATATATATTTTTTAGAGTTCAAGGGCATAATGCCCCGGCCTTTCAAATATTATCAAAAGACCAAACAGTTTATAGCACAGTTTGCTCAAAAAGCGTCCAAGCCCAACTGGCAGGCGGTGAACAACCCACCAGCCACTACCAAGCAACCAAAACTGACATAGTTAAACTCCAGAAGCAGCCACTAAAAAAACCAGCACTAACGAACCATCTCTATTACATCACAGGATAGTTTCAGCTCCTTCATCAGGTAAAGCTCGGAAACACCAGCAGCCTTGAGCACTTCCCAGGCAACTGAGCCCCTTCATCATTGGCCGCCGTCATGCTTCTGAAGAACTTTGCATTGCGTTTCTGGTGAAATCAGGAAGCCAAGAAACCCTCCTTGCTGCAGTCTTCAGGTTCTCCAGGAAACCATCCAGCTGCTCCCTTTTGTTCACCGGGCACAGAACTATCCAGTTCTGTAGCAGGCCCAAGATTTTGTAGAACAACACCTCTATGCTTTTCCATCCAGACCTCTGAAAACAAAGCTCATTCCTAAGTTTCCAAATCAACCACAACACAGCAGAGGTTATCATGTTAATAACATTATTCTTTTTGTCACTCAACCAAAACTGCCCTATACTGACTATGTCGCCACCTACTTGTATTCCTAAAATATCAGAGATAACTGACCAACATCTCCTAGCAATAGCACAATAAAAAATAAATGATGGCAGCTTTCATTCTCAACACAGAAAAGACAAGTTGCATCCTCTACTTTTCTACGCTTGGCTAAATTATCCCTAGTTAAAGTTCTGTTATTAATCAACATCCATAAAAACATATGGACTCTTGGAGGAACTTTAATCCCCCAAACAGCCGATACATGCACTTGCTTAATCCCTCTAAAATTAATGACTTTGTAAAGCGATTGAGAAGAGTAAGTTCCTTTAGAAGTAAACTTCCAGATCATCTCATCTTCCTCATCCGAAAGATGAACTGTTGAAACTAATTCAACTACTTCTAACCATAACTGATAAAGGACATCACTTACTGTTCTCCTAAAGGTGCATTTCAAATTTGATCCATCCCACACCTCTGCAACTATCTTCCCATGCTCATTAATGATCTAGTAAATAGGCCAAAACTGTATGGCCAAACTGGACGAACCTCCTCCCAAAATCTAACTTTCCTCCCATTTCCAACCTTCCACAGAAAACCCATCTTAGCAGCCTGTGCTGCCCAACCCTTAAAAAAACTAGAAGCAATTGAGGTTCTAGTGAGCAGAACATGAGAATTCAAAGTATCATACTTGAAATCTATTAACTCTTTCTAGAGTTTATCTCTATCCAAATTATATCTTTTAAGCCACGATGCCAAAAGGCACAAGTTTAAATCTCTCAGATTAGGGACCCCAAGACCACCAAAATCCTTATGCATAGAAACTAACTCCCAGTTGGCTAAGTGATATCTATGATTATTCTCAGAATCATCCCAAAGAAAATTACCCATGTGGGTGTTTAACATTTTAATGACCCATTTAGGGAATTTGATAAAAGACAGAAGATAAACAGGTATACTAGAAAGACAGGATTTGATTAAAACTACCCTAGCAGCAAGGGACATCAGCCTTCCTCTCCATCCTGCAATTTTGTTCATGATTTTATCCACCAAAGGTTGTATGTTATCTCTGGTCAGAACATCAAAATGTAGCGGAATACCTAGGTACTTAATAGGGAAATTGCCAACAGGGCAGGAGAGAATATGGGCTAATCTGTGTACTTCATTATCCTCTAAGTTGATTGGGATCATTTCACTTTTGTGAAAATTGATTCTCATACCCGAAATTTGTTCGTACCACATAAGAATACATTTAAGATTTTCCAACACCGATTCCTTAGCTTTGGAAATTGCCAACAGGTTTTGGCGAGCCACAGATCCTGGTGAATCCACACCAGGTTCTTGCCTCTCTCCCCTCGAACCCTAACTCTGGGGCTGGAAATGGAGACGAACCACAGCTGTCCCCAAAAATTCTGGATCTCTTCTCCCTCCAGCGGGTCCCTGGTTTTGGGTTTGGATGGAGCCGACGCCCGAAACCGCGAGAACACGCCACGTCTCTACCTTCTGGATGAGGGGCTGTCAACCGGGCCGGGATAAGAGACGACTCGCTTGACACGCTTGACACGAGGGGGAGTCCTGCGCTCCCTGATTGGAGAGTCAGGAAGCCTCGCCGCCGACGGGAGGGGCTGCCGCCCCGAGTCTCCGAGGGGAACCTCACGTGTCCTCTCATCAAAGCGCAGCGCGGCCCCCGCGCCGCGGCTTCTCCAGTTTCAAGCCAACCAACCCAGCGCCAGCGAGCGCGGCTCAGGCGGGCGTGCCGTTCCTTCCTCGTTCGGATCGTCCGGGGCGGAGCCCCAAATCCGAGGGAATCTCCCGTGGCCACTTGCCCTGCCCGGCCATCCGTTCATACGTACCGTAAATTCGTTGCGCCGTCCAATCAGAGTGGTTAGGGCACAAGTTTAGTTTAATTTGGCTCTGCCAGCACCATTTATCGTTTCCATTTCAAATGTATAAAGCACTGACGATTTTGATGTGAGCACATGACTACAGCCAGCTACCTACTAACTGATGAGCTCAGCACAATGTACATCTGGTTAGTGACAGCTAATCGACAAGTTGAAGCTAGCTACACTTCACGCTGTGGACCGGTTAAACGTGTTTCTAGGCGCAATCTATCACCGTCCCTTTCTTTCTTGACTACAACATGGTTCCTGCAGGAATCACTTGCAGGGGCAAGCAAACATGCTCGGTCAGACAGCAGGCAGCCGGTAGCTTCTTCAGGGTAACTGTTGCTTGCTGCAAAGAGATGAGCACCAAGCTTCCTACAGGGGCATTAGCATAGCATATAAGACACGCGCTTTTTATGGGCAAATCATGTGCCTGGAAAATCGCCTAGAACTTCGCATCTCTGTCTGTTTGTCTGTCAGAGGTAGGCTGTCAACTACACCTCTCACTTTCAGCCTGTGTGGGTCCCAAGTGAGTCCCAACCGTAATGATATATAAGGACCGTTCGCTGGCTGTTTCTGGGCTGATAAGTTCAGCTGGTGCTGGTTTGTTGTGAGAGGAAAACACTGTTGGCTAACTGATAAGTTCTGGTTGAAACCACCAAGCGAACAGGCTGATAGGCTGTAATGACAGAGGCGCGTTAAACACATCAGCATTAGATCAGAGGTTTTGCTAATCATGCACTAGCTGTGCGGTACTGTGCCTGCTGCTTCATCATCATCCGTCAGTTTCTGCCTGCTGCCTTCGCCGAGAAAGTAAGGGTGCTTTCAGAGATGGGAACAGACATTCAGACAAGGACAAAAAGAAGGGAGAGAAACCAAAGGATAATTCCAATCAAATTACAGCTGATTGTTTGTCTATGATCACGGCACGGATCACCACCGTTGCCGTATGTGGCTCGATGATGACGGCCTTGAACTCTAGCCCTTGTCCTCCTCATTCGGTCGGTTGTTATAACTCCCTAGTCCCCCCCCGCCCCCCCCCCCCCCCCCAACCCGCCCCCCCCCCCCCCCCCCCCCTCTTCCTCCATCATTCGAGCTCGCTAATCATTCTCTTCGAGACGCATGCATATGACAAACTGGCAATGGCGTGGAAATAACCTCCATGAACAGCTTAGCCACGCACAGTGCCGCCATCGTATGCAGTGACATCTATCGCGTCGTAAGTGGATTGGTTGCACGCATGCATGGGATCGGATTGGCAATGCTGGCTGGCTGAACGGCGTATGCATGCCTCTGGGCAGAAGAAGACAACACGTACGCGCCCGGCCACGGTCAGGCCACTCTTACATGACTGTGCATGGATGAGTCTTGAGACGCTTCACCACCAGTCGGTTGCGACGTCGCTGTCGTAGAGTAGAGACGACGCTGTGCTGCAGCTGCGCGGGTCGTCCAACAACAACGACAACGAGGCTGCGACTGCGGGGTTGTTGCTGCAGCCTGTAGGTAGAGTCAGCTGCCTGGCAGCAGCTATCAGAGCGGGGCAGTCGGGTCGGGTTGTTGGTGCGCATTGAAGACTGACCGCCACCGGCCACCGCCCACCAGCGCGTGGCGGCCGGCGCGCGGCCTCGGCTACGGACGGGCGACCGACGGAACTGTCGGGCCTCGTGCGTGCGCGGGACAATTGCAGAAACATTCGTGGATCGCAAGCAAATTGCAGAAACATTCGTCCGCACTCGCTAGGTCTGTAACGACTAACGAGCAGACGCAGTCTGTGCTTGTGCTTGCAAGAGGCAAGGCAAGGCAAACACGAGTGGTGAGGTCATGTGGCATGTGCCGGGGCATCAACCACGGCGGCCGGCAGCGGTGACCGGTGAGCCCGCGCGCGGTGGCGTTGGGCTTGGGCGCGTGTCGCGTCAGTTTTTTCTTTTTTAACAACGGCGTGCCGCGTCAGGTGCCACGCGGCCATGCTGCACGCAGCACTGCACGAGCGGACCACGCGGCCTGGCTCGCTCTTGCCGCGGGGCTCGGTTTCATCTAAGCCCAATAATAGATGCGCGGCTCATTCTCTCGTGTTTGCGCGGCCCAACGAAAACTTGTTGTCACTGGCGTCTGGCGTGTCTGCAGGCTGCCCGCAGTTGAGGTTTTCTTTTTTCGCACGCGATTTCCATGAAAAAATTTGGGTGCAAATTATATCCACCATGCCTCCCTGCATACATACCATAGATAGTTGCCACATATCCAATCAACACGATCTAATCACACGCCTAGAAGATTTCCTCGCATGTCCACATGTGGCTTCGGTTGCCTCCCGTGCCCGCTGCTTTTCTGCCTCCACCATGCGCCGTTGGATCGTGTTGACTAGACACGTGGCAACCATCCATGTCATGTATACAGGGAGGCACGGTGGATAGAGTTTGCACCGATTTTTTTTTTCTGATTTCCAGCGGCGAAAACGGGAAAAAATTCCATGCATCCAGGATGCACCGAGTAGTCATGCATACATGCACCTGATGGCTGCCGCATGTACAGGTGAGCAGCGTCGGAGCCATGCCGTAGCCGAGTGGGAGCCGAGCGGAAGCACGGGTGGACAACGAATGAGGACAGACGTCGATTCTCGTTAGGTGGACATGTGGCAGTCAATGGCAGCACGTATGTACGGAAGCTGAGTGCATACTATATGCATGGAGTTTTTTTTCCGAAAACGGAGGATCTCTCCGCTTGAAATCGCTACGGAGAGGATCTCACTAGACGGTCAACTCATACCGGCCAATCTGATCATCCCACTACCGGCTAGTGATGAGCGGTCGAAGCAATACTCCACCCTAAGGCTACAAGTAGGAGGCAGATAAGACGCGACCGAGCGCCCGATCCACTCTCCTCTTCCTCCTTCCTCGTGCTTTGTCTGTCCCAACCTCGCCTTCCTCCCCGCTGCCCTGCAGCTAGTGGCTGCCTCGTCGCTTGCCGCACCGCCCACCTCCCGCCCTTGCCCTCTTAACCTCGCCCTCTCCTAAGGCCCTAACCTTCGTGCATTAGGTTCCAAAGATCCGTCCGAGCATTATGTGGGGCCTTAGAGTTTCTGCTCGAATGGCTCGGTACGTGCATTACGACAAACAATAAACGACCCTGACCTTTTACGTATTTAATTCAATTTTCCCCTGGCGTGCGCGCGAGATATCCTATCTCCATGTCATCACAGTCATTTTTGCTTACCACAATTTTTATTCAGTACTTTACTTGCGTATCACACCCCTGTCCAAAACAAATCACAGCTAATGACACACTGCACCAAGCAAATCACAGCTGATGACACATTGCACCGACCATTTTTTTTGCTCTCTCTCTCTCTCTAGGATTCGCCAACTACAGCGACGTCCTCCCGATGTACATCGGTGACGGCCCCACACCGACGAGGATGCTTTCAAAGTGCTCATCTCATCATCCAACACTGCTCGATTGATCTTGACTATTTGTTAGTAGCTAATTATCTAGTCGTGTGGCATGGCAATATGGCATCAGGTGTTAAGGAAGAGGGGCCAAGGCATCGGGATCCTTGTGTCCAAGTGCCTCAAGTAGACGAACGCCTCCTACTCCTAGCAGGACCCGGGCGAGGTGATGGACTTCTTGCTCCGTCTGGTGGAATTGAAGCGGAAACCCTCCACAACTAAAAGCTCTAGTTTGGTTTTGGTGAATTGATGAAACCCTAAGTGTTAACCTAGTTTATCAAGTGATCATGAGATAGGTAGCACATTCTAAGTGGTGAAGCAAATGAAGATCATGACATGATGATGGTGATGCCATGGTAATGATCAAGTGCTTGAACTTGAAAAGAAGAAAGATAAAAACAAAAGGCTCAAGATAAAGGTATAAATGGTAGGAGCTATTTTGTTTTGGTGATCGAGACACTTAGTTAGTGTGATCACATTTAGGATAGATAGCCGTACTATTAAGAGGGGTGAAACTCGTATCAAAATGCCGTTATCAAAGTGCCATTAGATGCTCTAACTCATTGCATATGCATTTAGGATCTAGTGGAGTGCTAACACCCTTGAAAATATTTGTGAAAATATGCTAACACATGTGCACAAGGTGATACACTTGGTGGTTGGCATATTTGAGCAAGGGTGAAGAAGATAGAGTTGAAAAGAAGTTAGTCACGCTGGTCACGCAGTGACCGGACGCTAGGGTCCTGCGTCCGATTGTGGAAGCAGTGTAGACGCTGGCGTCTGTCTTCGACCGGACGCTGGGTCACTTGGTGACCAGACCCTAAGTGGGTGCGTCCGGTCCCGCTGACGTGGCAGCGCACAGAGGAGACGTTGAGTGATCGGACGATGGGTGAGTCCGGTCGGGCATGACCGGACATGTTCGGTCATGATTTTTTGCCTCTAGAACCTTACTAGAAACGACTGGACGCTGGTGTTGGTGCGTCCGGTCACTTTGAGCAGTGCGTCCGGTCACTACTTAAATGTAGTGATGTCCGTTGAGATCGGGCGATCAGTGTTTGAAGCCGATGACACGTGGCAAGCTTTGAGCGACCGGACGCTGGGGTCCTACGTCCGATTGATCTGACCGGAGCATCCGGTCACCCCAAGCTATGCCCAGTGAAGGGGTACAACGGCTCTATTTCGTGGAGGCTTCTATTTAAGCCCCATGGCCGGCTCAAGCTCACTCTCTTGGACATTTGCATTGACATAGCAACCTTATGAGCTTAGCCAAAACCCTCCCACTCATCTCCATCATAGATTCAACATCTTAAAGAGAAGTTTGCATGCTTCAAGATGAAGGAGGATGAGAGTGTGCTAGAGATGTTCCATAGGCTTCAAGTGCTTGTCAATGATCTCAAAGCACTTGGCAAAGAGGTGAAGGACAATGACTTCTCCCACAAGTTCTTGAGATGTTTGTCTTCAAGATTTGGCACATTGGTCACTATTTTAGTGAGGAGTGGTTTGGACACCATGACACCAAACCAAGTGTTGGGATATATAATGATCAATGATACATATAGAGATGATGATGAGAAGGAAGAAAAGGAGAAGAAAGATGAGAAGAAGGATGAGAAGAAGAAGAGCATGGCATTCAAGGCCACATCATCCAAGGGCAAGGCAAAGCAAGATACATTAAGTGAAGATGATGATGATGATAAGAAGATGGCTCTCTTTGTCAAGAGATTTGGGAAGTTTATGATGAAGAAAGGATATCGTGCTAGAAGGAAGAAATCTTCATCCAAGAACAAGGAAGAGTCAAGAAGGTGCTTCAATTGTGGAAGCAAAGATCAGCTTGTTGCTCAATGTCCTTACAATAGTGACAAAGACGATGATAAGAAGAACAAGAAGGACAAGAAGGAAAAGAAAGAGAAGAAGGACAAGATGACCTTCAAGAAGAAGAAGGGTGGTTCATATATGGTCACTTGGGATAGTGATGCTTCCTCAAGTGATGATGATGATAAGACTACCAAGAAGAAGGCACTTGCAAGCATTGCTATCAATGAGAAGCCTTCTCTCTTCGACACTCCATCATGCTTCATGGCTAAGGCCACTAAGGTACAAATTTGTGATGATGGAAGTGATGAGGAACATAAAAATGAAAATGATAGTGATAGTGATGATGATGAACCTACTAAGGATGAACTATTTGACATGCTAGAAGATGCTAAAGAACACTTTGGCATTAAGAGAAGGGAATGCAAAAGCTTGGGTAAGGAACTAAAAGCCCTTAAGCAAGCCTTTGATGAGCTTAATGCATCTCATGAGAGGCTAGAGGAAGCCCATGAGAAGCTTGGCAAGGCTCACAAGAAGCTTGAAAAAGCTCATTCCTCTTTGCTTAATGAACAAAATAAAAAGAAGCATGTTGAGACTTGTGATGTAGGCTTAACTTGTGATATAATTGATGAATCATTATCTATGCCTATCATTGTTGCTCCCGCTAACCCTTCTTGTAGTACTTCTACTTCCACCTCATCTAGTAGTGATGGTTTTCACTTGTGATGCCTCACTAATGGTTGAGAATGAGAACCTCAAGAAGGAGGTCAATAAGCTCACTCACACCTTGGCTAAGGCCTATGGTGGTGAGGACCGTTTGTTTATGTGCTTGAGTAGCCAAAGAGCTTCTCTCTACAAAGAGGGATTGGGCTATATCCCCAAGAAAGGTAAGGCGGCCTTTGCTCCTCATAAGACTAGTTTTGTGATGGACAATGATTTGTTTTGCACTAGTTGCAAGCAAGTTGGTCATATTGAGCAAAAGTGCATGAACAAGAAGTCACAAGCTAATGTATCCTCCATTAAGCTTCATTCTTTCTATGTGCTTACCATGGGTGCAAATGGTGTAAAGGCTAAGTTCATTGGTAAACCATGGATGGGCTCAAAGAAGAAAGCCATTTGGGTGCCAAAGAGCTTAGTCACTAACCTTCAAGGACCCAAGCAAGTTTGGGTACCTAAAAAGAATTGATCTTCTTTTGTAGGTCAATTATAAAGCCAGAGGAAGGCATTGGGTTCTTGATAGTGGGTGCACTCAACACATGACTGGTGATGCAAGAATATTCAACTCAATCAATACCAATGACAATGATAGTTATGATAGTATCACATTTGGTGACAATGGCAAAGTCAAGGTTAAGAGGCTTAGTAAGATTGTAATATCCAATGACATGAGTGAAAGGATCAAGATGCCCAAGAGGGGGGGAGGTGAATTGGGCTAATTCTAAATTGCTTCGCAATAATTAAGTCCTATGGTTAGCCTAATTAACCTCTTGTGCCTAAAAAGTGTTTCTAATTGTTCTACCGCACAAAAGACTTGCAACCTAAGTTCCAATCCTACTCTAGCATGGCAATTCTAAGAATGTAAAGACATGAATTGAATTGCACAAAGTAAATGCTCAAAGTAAATGCTCAAAGTAAATAGAGAGGAAAGAACGCGGCGATGTTTTGCCGAGGTATCGGAGAGTCGCCACTCCCCACTAGTCCTCATTGGAGCACCCGCGCAAGGGTGTAGCTCCCCCTTGATCCACGTAAGGATCAAGTGCTCTCTACGGGTTGATTCTTCGACACTCCGTCGCGGTGAATCACCCACAACCGCTCACAACTTGAGTTGGGTCACCCACAAGCTCTGCCGGGTGATCACTGAACTCCCAATCACCACCAAGCCATCTAGGTGATGGTGATCACCAAGTGTAACAAGCATGAACTCTCACTTGACCACGACAAGCCTAATGAGAAGGTGGATGCACACTTTGCTACTCTTGATCTTCACTAATGAGGTCTCTCTTTGAATTCTCAAATCTCAATCACCTCACTAGGACTTTGCTCTTCTTGGCACTCTCTAAGGTGTTTCTTAGCTGTTGAAATGAGCAAAAGTACCCCCACACATGAGTGGAGGTGGTATTTATAACATCGGCTAAAAAATGAACCATTATGTGCCTCTACGAGGGTGACCGGATGCTCCGGTCATGTTGACCAGATGCTTTGGTTAGTATACCCCAAACTCCAGTGTTTACAGTGTGACCAGACACTGGCAGCGTCCGGTCAGCACTGACCGGACGCGTCCGGTCATGATTTTCTCTCTCTGGAACCTTACTAGAGTCGACCGGACGCTGCCTCTCAGCGTCCGGTCAAACCAGATGCAATCACCTTGGTCAAATGAATTGACCGGACCCTGAGCCAGCATCCGGTCAGTATTTGACCCTCCATTCACTTCTAACTCTCGATCATATGTGAATGAAGTTTGCTCCATTAGATCTTAGGCATATGTAGGAGCTACCTAGCGCTAGTTTTAACAAGTGTGCACCACACCTAACTCACTAGACTCACCTAGGTCAAGCTGCCCGTCCATACCCCCCTTAATAGTATGGCCAAAGGAAAAACAAAGTCCTAAACTACTCTAAGTGTCTATTCGACTCCAATCGGCACTTAGAACTAGTCATCCTTAACCTTGTCGTCCATCCTTTGAAACCGAAACGATTTTCATCGTAGGGGCATGACTACCTTGATTGCCCAGTCGATGTCCATTACCTGTGACCTAACTTAATTGCCTCTGCAAAACACACGTTAGTCATAGTAATCTTGTATTGTCATTAATCACCGAAACCCTACTAGGGGCCTAGATGCTTTCAATCTCCCCCTTTTTGGTGATTGATGACAATACCACATCGAGTATGTGAAAGAGTTGAGGTTTTTAACATGCTTGGATCATATAAGCTTTTGTCAATAAAAACAAAAAGGTTAGGCAAGCTTATATGAACGAAGCCAACATGATGTACTCAAAAGATATGAATTAAGCATGAGTACAAGTAATAAAGCTCATTTGCATCGGAGTAAAATGCGGAAGCAAAGGCAAATGAGCATAACACAAGTGATATGACATATAAATAATTTAAAGTAGAGAGCACATATGTCATATATCACGGTCACGTAGATATCACTATCACATATATAGGGTCCAATGCATGAAAGTAAACACACGATGAATGCATAATAGTGTATCACACATAAAAACTCCAAATGTAATATATAAGCTAATAAGATAACTAAGCTCCCCCTAAATAGTCACTCCCCCTAAGACTATCATACTCGAACCCTCTCCCCCTTTGGCGTCAAACACCAAAACCTAAGGGTCGGTCGGCGGGGCTACAACGGACGAGTCGGGCGCTGAAGTACGAGGAGCAAGCTAAAACCGAGTGCCATCATCATCTGACCCTGAGCTCTAAGTAGTCTGACCCTCTATAGCTATAATCGGTGCTGTAGCAGTCTGGGTCGGGTCAGGAATTGGAGCTCCTATAGACTGAGCTGGTAGGACTATAGTAGGTTCTGATGATGCCACTAAGGAAGGGAGCGTCTCTATAGTTCTAGTAACAGGTGCAACTGTAGAAGGATCTGGGACATGTAGATATGGAGGAGTGGGCATCCCTGTCAACTCACTGAATGAAGCACCAAGGCTCCTAGACACAGTGGTCTCTGGCACAAGCAGCGAAGACATCTTAGCCGGTGTGAAGCCTGTCTAAAAAGGTGTGAACTATGGGGCTAGTGCTGGCAAAGCAAAGTACTAGGACACCTGCTCTATAGGAGAAGCAAACGACACTGGTGGCTATCCCTGACTCTGAAGCCCACTGGGCTATAACGCTGGAGTCATCGAAGTAGTGGCTGCCTGACCAAGCTGGGGTGAAGGCTGTGGTGGTGGAGCCCCAATAGCTGTGACTACATGCTGCATAAATCCAAGAAGCCGCTACTGCATGAGTATCTATTGCTGATGCATGGCTTGCTGTTGCTACTATAGAGCCTGAGTCTGCTGCTGAATAGCTAGCTGCTGCTGCTGGATCACCTGTTGCTGCTGCTGGAACTCATCCTGTTGAGTCTGGAACTGTGCAAACATAGTAGCTGTCTCCTGAGCCTGGCATGCTTGGTCCTGCCTCATCCGCTTAAGTATAGCAAGGAGAGCGGGGTCTATCTGCGGGGCAGGTGGCGTTGAGCTAGAACTGCTGGCCTCATGATCATGTCGCTATGGAGGCATCTGAGGAATGGGCTGGTAGTCATCATCAGAACTATCATTGGGGTCGCTCACGACTACACCCTCCTGCTGAGCAAGCTCCTCCTTCTCAGTAGCTGCAATGCCCCTGATAATATCATCCTGCTAGGCTGCAAACTCTAGCACCTCAGGACATCGACGCGGCTGACTAGGTGCTGTAAGTGTACTATGCCTGATCATCTGTGTCATGTTATAGGTAGGAAACTCTGTGGTGGCACCACTGTACTCAGTAAGCATCTCTGGTGGCCTCACTATGACTGCCCTATGGATAAGCCATGTGATCCAGTGAGCATAAGGTAGCTGCCTGTGTCCTCTGAAGCCCTCAGCTATAGTGTCCTCTATCTCTGACAGAATAAGATCCCAAATATCAAAGACTGTCTGCTACATCAGAGAGTTGATCAGCCACAACTGTATACATGTCAAGCCCTCTCTATATCCCATTCTGGGAAGTAGTGTCCTCCTCATAACAGCCTCAAGTATGCGAGCAGTGGGGTTTAGGTCACTGGGGTTCCTATGTGATCCCTCTCCAAAGGGCTCAGTGAAGCAGTGGTGAACCAAGTCTGTAGGGGGCACATTACCACCATGAGGACGTTAGGGGGGGTGCTGTCTAGACATAGCCCACCTCATGAAGTCGGACTGGCTGCTCTTGAGGCCTTAGTATCTCCCTGACTCTCTGGCTTGTCAGGCGGTAGTCTTTTCCTCCGAATGCGAAGTGAATATATCTATGCTACGGGTCAATCCAGAGGGAAGCATAGAACTGCTGAACCCTAGATGGAACATATAGTCTGGTCCATCCAATCAAACCTGATAGCCCCGGCAAATATGAGAGGTAGGGGCGAATGTGCTCTCCAGCTGCTGCAACTATAGAGTCAATGTGGCACACCCTCTGAGATCAAAAAACTGCCCCACTGTTGAGATAGGCATTGTAGAAATCCTCCTGCAGTAGAGTGTAGAAGCCCTCTGAAGCTCTCTCATCCCTCCTCGGCGGAAACCATACCTCAAAATCAACAAATCTCAGTTGCTGAACCTGCTTGGCTATGGCGGCCCTCAAGTCAAGATGGGTCAATGGAGGCAGACCCTGTGGTTTGGGCGGTGGACGAGAACCCCTCCGCTGTGTGTCAGCCCTCGGTGTGACTGGGGCATGAGTACGACCAGAGCGGCGAAGCTGTGGCTGAGGTGCCTACTCTATCTCCTTGGCCTACTGGCCCTCCTGAGTCTGCTCTATCAGCTCTGCTGGTGGGGGCTGCTGTTGTGGCTCCTACTGTGACTCCCCCTGAGGCTGAGGCTCCATAATGGGAAGACGTCATCCTTGCATCATGACAGTCCCAGGTGGACTACCATGAAGACGCTCAATACGCTCAAGTCTACCCTGTGCCTCTGGTGACAGATGATATGCAATAACAACTCCACTACGAGCGCCTCCTCTCTCGGCACGCTCTGCGGCCTCTACAACTGTGGTGGCCCTTACTGTATCTGCATCTAGATACTTGTGTTTCCTGACTGCCAGCTTCTTAGTCGCCTTGCCTTTAGGGTCTACAGGCTGGCGAGGCGAGGGCCTTCGATCCTCATCACCGGGACCACCTCCAACGTTCTTCGTCCGAGCCATCTGAAAGATCTAAGGAAAAACTGCCGCTGACAAAGAAACAACTGCCTCTGTTGAAGATCAACTGCCGCTAACACTTTCGAGGCTTGGCCTTGATCCTTACTCACGAGCTTGGCCCCGAGTTAACTATCAACTACCACACAATCTCAACGGCACTGACTCGCTGCACGATGGAATAGATAGGGTATACAAATAAATACAATATACCTAATAGATGTGAAACCCTAGGAAGCAAGCAATTTAGGTACAAAATTGAAACGCGGGCATGCTACCTGACGAACCGGTGATCCAAAAAGAAGAGAAGCAATCCGCGGGAAACCATCGAATCTAGGGTTAGGGTTTGTGGTGAAGCGACTGCCCTAAATGCAATTGAGAACAATGCTTTGAAATCGATTTAGGTTATGGACAAAGCAATGTGGGTTAGGGTACGACGGCGATAGGACAAGGCCTTACCGGCACTGGATGGCTGAGGGGCGGCTCTGGACCACGGCGGCGTAGGCCATGGCATGGGAGAGGTAGCTTGGTGCCATGTGGGCTCGGGATGGCGGCTGCGGTGGCATGCGGGCAAGCGGATCCGGCGACCTAGGCGTGGCTGTGGCGGCGGCGTGGAACAGCGGCGGCTGGGGCGTGCAGTGGCACGGCGGTGCAGAGGAGGGTAGCACGACGGTGCACGAGCGAAGTCGGCGCGGAGTGAGAGAGGAATAGGATAGGTCAACGCCGGCAGTTGGATTAAATAAGGTGGCCCCCCGAATCAGAGAAGGAAACAAGAAAAGAGATCTAATGCCGCACGTTTTCTACTGACCGGACGCTCCGGTGGTAGCGACCGGACGCTACCACCTAGCGTCCGGTCGATTCCGGAGAGGTCCAAATCCTCTAGAATCGCGACCGGACGTGTCTGGTGGACACCGACCAGATGTAGCCAGAGTCCGGTCACCTAGCCTTGACATCTTCATCATCGACTGGACGCTAAAGCTCCTTCTGACCGGAACGCTAGAAAAACACTGTTTTAGTGTCCGGTCACTCCTTCGGCAGCAGGTTCACCTCCTGTGAACTGACCGAACGCTGGACATCAGAGTCCGGTGCAGCGTCCGGTCACTCCTTCTTTAGCAAATCTTCAAAGTCCTTCGCGCTGCCTGTTCCCAATCAAGTCCCAACTCCAATAAGATCCAAATAAACACCAATTGGGACTGATGTGAGTGACCTTTCTCAAACCCTCAAGTTTTTCAAAATATTTTGCCTTAGGCTATAATTCTTTTTAAGAAAATAGGCAATAAGAGGGCGATTTAAGATAAATGAGAAAACAACATTCATGCATATGCAATGCAATACTTGAAAGTAAATCTAGTTGCTTGTCAAGTTTGATCCAAGGTTAAGCTTCTTCACACGCTTTTCGACGGCTATCTTAACCATGTTAGACAAGCCCTATATGCAATATAAAACATTAAACATGTTGTATATACAATGCAATGCAAGGAACAACACAAGCTCAATATTTAGTGAAGTTACTAAAATCAAGCACATTAAGCTCATTCCGCAATCTACAAAATGTTGCCTCATCTAGCGATTTAGTAAAGATATCCGCCAATTGATCCTTGGTCCTTACACCTTCTAGTGATATATCATTTCTAGCCACATGATCTCTTAGAAAATGATGGCGGATATCTATGTGCTTGGTGCGAGAGTGTTGAACCAGATTATTTGCAAGTTTTACCACACTTTTATTGTCGCACAAAAGAGGTACTTTATCTAGAACTACACCATAGTCTAGCAAAGTTTGTTTCATATAAAGGATTTGTGCACAATAAGCACCCGCGGCAATGTATTCCGCTTCGGCGGTAGACAAAGCCACACTATTTTGTTTCTTAGAGGACCAAGACACAAGTGATCTACCAAGCAAATGGCACCCTCTAGATGTGCTTTTTCTATCAACTTTGCACCCGGCATAATCCGAATCGGAATAGCCAATTAATTCAAATCTAGCTCCTTTGGGATACCAAAGGCCAATGCTTGGTGTGTGCTTAAGATACCTAAGGATTCTTTTTATGGCAATTAAATGAGTTTCCTTAGGATTAGCTTGAAACCTAGCACACATACACACACTAAACATGATGTCGGGCCTAGATACGGTCAAATACAACAAGCTACCAATTATAGAGCGATAGAGAGTTTGATCAACTGGGTTACCTCCCTCATCTAGGTCGAGATGTCCATTGGTTTGCATTGGTGTCTTGATTGGCTTACATTCATCCATCTTGAATCTCTTGAGAAGACCATTAGTGTATTTCTCTTGAGAGATGAAAATCCTGTCTCTCATTTGCTTGACTTGAAAACCAAGAAAGAATATAAGCTCACCAATCATGGACATCTCGAACTCCTTCGACATCAATTCACCAAATTCTTTGCAAGAGTCTTTATTTGATGATCTAAAGATGATATCATCAACATAGACTTGACAAATGAAGATATGCCCATCAAGCTTCTTGGTGAATAGTGTGGTGTCGACCTTCCCAATTGTGAAGCCCTTCTCAATGAGGAAGTCCCGAAGGCGCTCATACCAAGCTCTTAGGGCTTGCTTAAGCCCATATAGTGCCTTGGACAACCTATAAACATGATTAGGATATCTAGGGTCTTCAAACCCGGGAGGTTGATCAATATAGACTAGTTCATTAATAAAGCCATTTAAAAAGCACTTTTCACATCCATTTGATAAAGCTTTATTTCATGATGTGATGCATATGCAAGGAGGATACGGATGGCTTCTAATCTTGCAACCGGTGCAAAGGTCTCTCCAAAGTCCAAACCTTCAACTTGAGAGAACCCCTTTGCAACTAGTCTTGCCTTATTCCTCACAACAACACCTTGATCATCTTGCTTGTTTTGGAACACCCACTTTGTTCCAATGACTCTTGCACCTTTTGGCCGCTCTTCAAGAGTCCAAACTTCATTATGAGTGAAGTTGTTCAACTCTTCATGCATGGCATTTATTCAATCTGGATGTTGAAGAGCTTCTTCTACCTTAGTAGGCTCAAAGCAAGAGACAAAAGAGTGATGAGCAATAAATGAAGCAAGTTTTTGAGATCAAGTCATTACACCCTTTGATGGACTACCTATGATGAGATCTTGTGGATGATCTTGTAGTAGAGGTGTATTTCTTCTATTGACCACTTGAGGAGGAGGTTGTGGAGCATCAACATCTTGTGCTTGTACCACCATTTGCTCATGGGAGACATGAGTGTTTTCATTTTCTACTCTCCCATCTTTTTCACCATCTTGTGGTACACTTGATGAAGAGGGTGGATCAATCACTTGTACATCATCTTCATCATCTTTTGGCTTGATGTCTCCAACCAGAATATTCTTCATAGCCTCCCTCAATGGTTCATCACCTACATCATCAAGATTCTCATGTGCTCCTTGGAAGCCGTTAGATTCATCAAATTCCACATCATATGTTTCTTCAACCAAGCCGGTGGCATGATTAAGTACACTATATGCTTTGGACTCTGATTAGTAACCAACAAGAAAACCAATATCACAATGTCTTTGGAACTTCCCTAGGTGTTGCCGCTTCTTGTAGATGTAGCATTTGCAACCAAACACCCTAAAGAAGGAGACATCCGACTTCTTCCCATTGAGCAACTCATAAGGTGTCTTGCCAAGGAACTTTTGAAGGAATAGGTGGTTGGATGCATAGCATGCGGTGTTGATTGCTTCCGCCCATAGAGCTTTGAGGGTGTTGTACTCATCAAGCATTGTTCTAGCAAGAGTGATAAATGTCCAGTTCTTCCTCTCAACTACACCATTTTGTTGAGGGGTATATATTGCAGAGACTTCATGTTTGATTCCAACTTCATCACAATAAGCTTCTATGTTTGTGTTGTCAAACTCTTTCCCATTGTCACTTCTTATCTTCTTAAGCTTCACTTCAAATTCATTTTGTGCTCTCTTGGCAAACTTCTTGAAGCAAGATGCAACTTCGGATTTATCATGAAGGAAGAATACCCATGTATACCTTGAATAATCATCAATAATCACAAGATAGTATAGATTTCCTTCCAAACTCTTGTATGTTGTTGGTCCAAATAAATTCATGTGAAGGAGTTCTAGCACTTTTGTGGTTGACATGAAAGCTTTTGTTGGATGGGTATTTGCAACTTGCTTGCTGGCTTGACATGCACTACAAAGCTTGTCGTTCTCAAACTTCACATCCTTCAACCCTCTCACCAAATTATTCTTCATAAGCTTCTTGAGTGAGCTCATCCCAACATGAGCAAGTCTTCTATGCCATAGCCACCCAAGTGTTATTTTGGTGAATAGGCATGTCTTCAAATTTGCATCTTCGGAGGTGAAGTCCTCTAGATATAGGTTGTTGTATCTAAATCCTTTGAATATCATATGGTCATCATCCTTCTTAGATACAACAACCTCCTTCTTGGTAAACAAGCATTGCAAGCCAAGATCACACAATTGTCCAACGGATAGCAAGTTGAAACTCAAAGAAGCAACATATAGCACATTGGAGATGGAATGATCATTTGATATTGCCACTTTGCCTAATCCTTTGACCTTGCCCTTTGAGTTATCTCCAAATGTGATTCTTTCTTACCCATCTTCTTCTTCATCTAGTGAGGTGAACATACGAGGATCACCGGTCATATGTTGTGTGAGCCACTATCAATAACCCAATGACTTCCACCGGTCTTGTAGTTCACCTACACACAAGAGATAAAGCTTTAGGAACCCAAACTTGTTGAGGGCCCTTCACCTTCTCAACAAGTGACTTTGCAACCCAAATTTTCTTAGGCATATTCTTGTTTGGAGGTCCTAAGAACATTACTTTCATCTTTCCACTAGAATCCTTTCTAAGCATGTAGTGAGCATTGAAAGCAAATGGTCTAGCATGCTTGGGCAAGGGTTGTGGTGGTGGAGTTTGGCACTCATGAGCACAGTGGCCTTCTTGTCCACACTCAAAGCATCTCTTTGGCTTTGGCTTTGATTGTTGTTGTTGAGCTTGAGCCTTCTTCTCTTTGTTTGCCATGTACCCAATGCCACTTCTATCCATCTTCATGATGGTGTTCATTAGGAGCTCACTTTGAAGATATTTGCCTCTAGTGAACTTGCTCAATCTAATCTTGAGATGTTCTTTTTCCAACTAGAGCTTCTTGTTCTCTTCCTTGAGTGTATCACTACTTTTATCTTCCTTGAGTGCAACCTTGTTTCTTTCTTCCTTGAGTTTCTTGTTTTCTTCTTTTAGCTTCTCATTCTCAAGAATCAAGTTGCCATCATGATCAAGAGTTTCTAGCACAATGGTGTTGTGGGTTTTGAACTCTTCAAACTCTTTCTTTAGCTTTTCATTGTCATGCTTGAGCTTGACAAACTCATCATAGTCATTGCACTCAACCACTTGCTTGCCTTTGCCACTAGATCCTTGCTCAATGCTCTCATCAATTAGATCATCACATGATGTAGCTATATCAATCTTAACAACATCATTAGTGGCATCATGTGGCTCATTGGGTAAAAATTCTTGAGTAATAATAAGGGTATCATGATTAACCTTAAGAGTGGTATATTCATCCTTTAGCTTGTTATGGCTAGTGATGAGCTCTTTGTGCACCCACTCAAGTTTATCATGTTTATCTTTGAGCTCTTTCTTAGAAGATTTGAGCTCCTTGAGTTTGGATGACATAGCATCATTTGCTTCTCTAAGCTCAACACTAGCCTTTTCGGCTATCTCACATTTAGCTAAAAGAGAATCATTCTTAATCTTAAGCTTTCCATTTTTAGCTCTAGTCTTTATAATGATCTTAGTGTATTTCTTTAGTAATTTAGCAAGATCATTATAAGTAGGTGACTCATATTCATCATCGCTATCACTATCACTATCACTATCATCATTATGAGCAAGATCATCACCACTACTATCATCATCATGTGATACCTTGCGTTCACCCTTGGCCATAAGGCATAGGTGAGTAGAGGATGATGGCGGTGGTGGCGGTGAAGATGATGAATCAATAGCAATGGCGGCCACCTTCTCATCAGTGTTATCCTAAACGCTAAACGGTAAACAGTCGGTCACCTACCGTTTAGCCCATTATTCGGGCAAAACGGGTGTTTAAACGGGAAAAACGGCCGTTTAAACGGTCAAAACAACCGATTAAACAGAAACGGTGTACCACCGTGTAGCGTTTAAACGGTGTGTAAACAGGCTAAACGGCCGTTTAGGCGAACAGTGCTTCTCGTTGTCACTTTCATCATCGGATGATCCATTAGATGAATCAATGTCCGTGAGCCAATCACCGGCGATGTAAGCCTTTCCACTCTTCTTCTTCTTGTGGAAGTCCTTCTTGCCATCTCTCTTCTTGTATGGCTTGTTCTTTTTCTTCTCATCTTCATCTTGATTGCTTGAGTCATCTTTCTTGCCCTTGTTCTTGTTCTTGAACTTGTCTTTCTTGGGCTTTGTGCATTGATGAGCTAGATGACCAAGTTCTCCACAATTGTAGCAATCCATCTTGGAGATTGGCTTCCTTCTAGAGCTTGTGAAGAACTTCTTCTTCTTGCCATCAAACTTGATGCCACTCTTGTTGAGCTTCTTTAGCATCTTGGCGGTCTTCTTCACCATGAGAGCAAGACTTTCATCATCAACTTCATCTTCACTTGAGCTCTCATACTCAAGTCTTGCTTTGCCCTTCTCTTGGCTAGCCTTGAATGCTAAATATTTTTCTTTCTTCTTTATAGAGGATGAGCCATCTTGAGGTGTGATGTGCATATACATCTCATGAGCATTGATCTTCCCCAAGATTTGTGTCGATGTAGCGGTGGAAAGATCACCTTGGTGTAGCACGGTCACAATATGCCCATATTTGTCAATGGGGAGGACACTCAAGATCTTTCTTACAACATTAGATGGTTGCATTTGAGTAAGTCCAAGCCCATTGACTTCCTCTATAAGAACATTCAAACGTGAATACATTTCATTAGCACTTTCTTTAGGAAGCATTTCAATAGAGTTGAGCTTTTCATGATAAGATGATAGCGTTCCTCACGCTCACTCTTAGTTCCCTCATGGAGCACACAAACGTCTGACCATAGTGCATGGGTGTCTTTGTGGTTCCTCACCCGATTAAACACATCTTTGCAAAGACCTCTAAAGATAGTGTTTCGAGCCTTTGCATTCCACTTCTCATAGTTCATCTCATCGCCTTGTAGGTTAGTAGCATCCTGAGGTTTTGGGAAGCCTTGTTCGGTGGCTCTAAGTATACCAACATCTAGAGCCTCAAGATACGCCTCCATGCGAATTTTCCAATAAGGAAAGTCATCTCCCTCAAAGATAGGAGGAGGTCCGTCCCCGTGTGACATCTTGCTCTAGGCGATAAAGCCTAAAAACGTAAGCATGAGGCTCTGATACCAATTGAAAGGATCAAGATGCCCAAGAGGAGGGGGGGGGGGGGTGAATTGGGCTAATTCTAAATTTCTTCGCAATAATTAAGTCCTATGGTTAGCCTAATTAACCCCTTATGCCTAAAAAGTGTTTCTGATTGTTCTACCGCACAAAAGACTTGAAACCTAAGTTCCAATCCTACTCTAGCATGGTAATTCTAAGAATGTAAAGACATGAATTGAATTGCACAAAGTAAATGCTTAAAGTAAATAGAGAGGAAAGAACGTGGTGATGTTTTGCTGAGGTATCAGAGAGTCGCCACTCCCCACTAGTTCTCGTTGGAGCACCCGCACAAGGGTGTAGCTCCCCCTTGATCCGCACAAGGATCAAGTGCTCTCTACGGGTTGATTCTTCGACACTCCGTCACGGTGAATCACCCACAACCGCTCACAACTTGAGTTGGGTCACCCACAAGCT
This sequence comes from Miscanthus floridulus, assembly GCF_019320115.1. Lineage (NCBI taxonomy): Eukaryota > Viridiplantae > Streptophyta > Magnoliopsida > Poales > Poaceae > Miscanthus > Miscanthus floridulus. Next base: position 118,118,757 of record NC_089597.1, on the reverse strand, counting down.
CTGCCGGGTGATCACTGAACTCCCAATCACCACCAAGCTGTCTAGGTGATGGCGATCACCAAGAGTAACAAGCACGAACTCTCACTTGACCATGACAAGCCTAATGAGAAGGTGGATGCACACTTTGGTACTCTTGATCTTCACTAATGAGGTCTCTCTTTGGATTCTCAAATCTCAATCACCTCACTAGGACCTTGCTCTTCTTGGCACTCTCTAAGGTGTTTCTCAGCTGTTGAAATGAGCAAAAGTACCCCCACACACGAGTGGAGGTGGTATTTATAACATTGGCTAAAAAACAAACCGTTATGTGCCTTTGCGGGGTGACCAGATGCTCCGGTCATGTTGACCGGACGCTCCGGTCAGTGTACCCCGAACTCCAGTGTTTACAGTGTGATCGGACGCTGGCAGCGTCCGGTCACGATTTTCCCTCTCTGGAACCTTACTGGAGTCGACCGGATGCTGCCTCTTAGCGTCCGGTCACTTGACCTCTTAGCGTCTGGTCAAACCAGACGCAATCACCTTGGTCAAATGAACTGACCGGACCCTGAGCCAGCGTCCGGTCACACCAGAGCCAGCGTCCGGTCAGTATTTGACCCTTCATTCACTTCCAACTCTCAATCATATGTGAATGAAGTTTGCTCCATTGGATCTTAGGCATATGTAGGAGCTACCTAGCGCTAGTTTTAATAAGTGTGCACCACACCTAACTCACTAGACTTACCTAGGTCAAGCTACCCATCCATACCCCCTTAATAGTACGGCCAAAGGAAAAACAAAGTCCTAAACTACTCTAAGTGTCTCTTCAACTCCAATCGGCACTTAGAACTAGTCATCCTTAACCTTGTCATCCATCCTTTGAAATCAAAACGATTTCCATCGTAGGGGCATGACTACCTTGATTGCCCAATCGATCTCCATTACCATGACCTAACTTAATTGCCTCTGCAAAACACACATTAGTCATAGTAATCTTGTATTGTCATTAATCACCGAAACCCTACTAGGGGCCTAGATGCTTTCAATGAGCATATCCAATGTGTTGCTAGTAGAGAGCTTGAACTTTAATTTGCTATTCGTGGATCAATTGTGTGATCTTGGATTCAAATGCATATTTGGGGTAGATGATGTAGAGATCATAAGTGTAGATGGCTCTAACTTGATCTTCAAAGGCTTTAGATATGAGAATCTATACTTGGTTGATTTCAATGCTAGTGAAGCTAAATTATCTACATGTTTGTTCACTAAGTCTAGCATGGGTTGGTTATGGCATAGAAGGCTTGGTCATGTTGGAATAAAACAATTGAATAGATTGGTTAAGCATGACTTGGTTAGAGGCTTGAAAGATATTGTGTTTGAAAAGGATAAGCTTTGTAGCTCTTGTCAAGCCGACAAACAAGTTGGAAACACCCATCCTAAGAAAAGCATGATGAGCACTAGTAAATCATTTGAGTTATTGCATATGGATTTATTTGGGCCAACACAATACACTAGCATTGATGGAAACAAATATGGCTTTGTGATAGTGGATGATTACACTAGATATAATTAGGTATTCTTTCTAGTGGAAAAAAGGTATGTGTTTGCAACATTCAAATCATTTGTTAAGGGCATTCACAATGAGTTTGAAATAACCATCAAGAGAGTTAGAAGTGGCAATGGTAGTGAGTTTAAGAACACTAGAATTGAGGAGTTGTGTAATGAATTTGGAATTAGACATCAATTCTCGACCAAGTATACTCCACAATCAAATGGCCTTGTTGAGAGGAAAAATAGAACACTCATTGATATGACAAGGTCTATGCTTAGTGAGTATAATGTGAGTCAATCTTTTTGGGCCAAAGCTATCAACATGGCTTGCTATTGTAGCAACCATCTTTATTGTCATTCATTGAAAGAGAAGACACCATATGAGCTCTTGAATAGTAGAAAGCCCAACATTGCATATTTTTGGGTCTTTGGTTGCAAATGCTGTATCTTGAAGAAAGGCACTAGATTGGGCAAGTTTGATAAGAAATATGATGAAGGATTCCTACTTGGTTATTCCACTACAAGCAAAGCATATAGAGTTTGGAATTTGGATAGTGGTACTCTTGAGGAAGTTCATGATGTTGAATTTGATGAAACCAAGGGTCCACAAGAAGAGAATGAGAACTTGGAAGATGTTAGAGGCATTCAACTTTCAAATGCCATGAAGAACATAGATATTGGTAAATTGAGGCCTAGGCAAGTGAATGATGATGAAGATGATCAAGTGCAAGTGCTCTCTAACTCAAATATGCAAGATGATACGAATCAAGCTAGAACAAGTGTCTCACATGATAATGAACAAGATCAAGTGGCTAGTATATCATCTCAACCCAATGATCAAGCAAGTATAAGCAATCAAGTTCCAATCCTCTAACCAACCAATATTGCAAGAGATCATCCATTGGACACTATCATTGGTGATATTTCAAAAGGTGTGCAAACTAGATCAAGATTGGCTTCATTTTGTGAGCATTTCTCATTTGTGTCATCCATTGAACTAAAGAAGATGGATGAAGCATTGAAGGATGTTGTTTGGATGAATGCTATGCATGAAGAATTGAATAACTTCATAAGAAATCAAGTATGTGAATTAGTAGAGAGACCAAAGGGACACAATATGATTGGAACCAAATGGGTCTTTAGAAACAAGCAAGATCAAGATGGGATAGTGGTAAGGAACAAAGCAAGATTGGTAGCACAAGGCTATACACAAGTTGAAGGTCTTGACTTTGGAGAAACATATGCCCCGGTTGCTAGATTGGAAGCAATTAGAATCTTGCTAGCCTATGCTTGTGCCCACAATATCAAACTCTATCAAATGGATGTCAAGAGTGCATTTCTCAATGGTTACATCAATGAAGAAGTATATATTGAGCAACCTCTCAGTTTTGAAGATGACAAGAAGCCCGACTTTGTGTACAAGTTGAAGAAGGCATTGTATGGATTGAAGCAAGCACCTAGAGCATGGTATGAGAGGTTGAGGGACTTCCTACTCTCTAAAGGGTTCATGATGGGCAAGGTTGACACCACTCTTTTCATCAAAAAGATTGGAAAAGATTTATTTGTGTTGCAAATCTATGTTAATGACATCATATTTGGATCAACCAATCAAGACTTTTGTGAAGAATTTGGAAAGATGATGGCTAATGAGTTTCAGATGTCCATGATTAGAGAGTTAAGTTACTTCCTTGGTCTCCAAATCAAGCAATTGAAGAATGGTACTTTTTTTAGTCAAGGCAAGTATACCAAGGACATGATCAAGAAGTTTGACATGAGTGATAGTAAAGCCATTAGCACACCAATAGGAACAAATGATAACTTAGATAGTGATGCAAGTGGCAATATGGTGGATCAAAAATTGTATCGGTCTATGATTAGAAGCCTACTCTATGTGACCGTATCAAGGCCGGATGTCATGTTTAGTGTGTGCATGTGTGTAAGATTTCAATCATCACAAAGAGAAAGTCATTTGAAGGCTACAAAGAGAATATTGAGGTACTTAAAACATACACAAAATATTGGTTTGTGGTATCCCAAAGGAGCAAAGTTTGAGCTAGTTGGTTACTCCAACTCAAATTATGCGGGATGCATGGTTGAAAGGAAGAGCACCTCGGGTACATATCAATTGTTGGGAAGATCACTTGTTTCATGGTCATCAAAGAAGTAAAATAGTGTTGCATTATCAACTGCCGAAGCCGAATACATTTCCGCCGGTAGTTGTTGTGCACAAATACTTTGGATGAAGGCCACCTTGAATGACTTTGGAATCAAGTTCAAGAAAGTGCCATTGCTATGTGACAATGAGAGTGCAATCAAGTTGACCAACAATCCGATTCAACATGCAAGAACAAAGCACATTGATGTCTGTCACCATTTCATAAGAGATCACCAACAAAAAGGGGGCATTTGCATTGAGAGTGTAGGCACCAAAGATCAACTTGCCGATATATTCACCGAGCCATTGGATGAGAAAAGGTTTTGCAAGCTAAGGAATGAGTTGAACATATTGGATTTCTCAAATATGTGTTGATGCACCTCCCACTTATATGACATGCCTCTCCATCGAGCAATTCAAGGTAAAAGTTGATTGGCATGGCATACATCCTTGCTAAGGACTTGTTTAGTGCATCTAGACATCTTTCATATTTATAGGCCCATTCATGAAAATCAAATGAATTTAATGATTGTATGGTACCACTATTGCTTCTATGCTTAATTTGGTCTAGTGGTAGCATATAACATGTTTGTGGGCTTGTAAACCTAGTGTTTGATCTAGAAAATGAGCTCTAAGTGTTTAACTCAATATGGTATATTGGTGCACTCCGATTGGTATCACGCTTCAAAGGTCCATCTTTTATACCTTAGCATCATTTAATAGACATTGTCTCCTATATTTCCTATCTAAGCATATGTGCAAGCTACAATCCAAACTCTTAGCACATATGTGGGGGGAGCAATTGCTACCACTTGGGGTTCATGAAACTTGTGCATATCTATTTACACATGGTAAATATGCTTGGACAAGCAACATTGATTCAATTGAATTTCAATTCATATCTTTATGAAAAGGTTGTCATCAATTACCAAAAAGGGGGAGATTGAAAGCTCTAGTTTGATTTTGGTGAATTGATGAAACTCTATGTGCTAACCTAGTTTATCAAGTGATCATGAGATAGGTAGCACATTCCAAGTGGTGAAGCAAATGAAGATCATGACATGATGATGGTGATGCCATGGTAATGATCAAGTGCTTGGACTTGAAAAGAAGAAAGAGAAAAACATAAGGCTCAAGGCAAAGGTATAAATGGTAGGAGCCATTTTGTTTTGGTGATCGAGACACTTAGTTAGCGTGATCACATTTAGGATCGATAGCCGTACTATTAAGAGGGGTGAAACTCATATCGAAATGCGGTTATCAAAGTGCCACTAGATGCTCTAACTCATTGCATATGCATTTAGGATCTAGTGGAGTGCTAACACCCTTGAAAATGTTTGTGAAAATATGCTAACATATGTACATAAGGTGATACACTTGGTGGTTGGCACATTTGAGTAAGGGTGAAGAAGATAGAGTTGAAAAGGAGTTAGTCACACTGGTCATGTAGTGACTAGACGCTGGGGTCCAGCGTCCGGTCAGTGGAAGCAGTGTAGACGCTAGCGTCGATCTTCAACCAGATGCTAGGTTACTTGGTGACCGGACAATGAGTGGGTGCATCTGGTCCCACTGATGTGGTAGTGCATAGAGGAGACATTGAGTGACCGGACGCTGGGTGAGTCCGGTCGTAATTTTTTGCCTCTTGAGCCTTACTGGAAATGATCGGACGCTGGTGTTGGTGCATCCGGTCACTTTGAGCGGTGCATCCGGTCACTTTGAGCAGTGCATCCGGTCACTACTTAAATGTATTGATGATCATTGAGATCGGGCGATCAGTGTTTGAAGCCGATGACATGTGGCAAGCTTCGGGCGATCGGACGCTGGGGTCATGCGTCCGGTCGATCTGACCAGAGCGTTCGGTCACCCCGAGCTATGCCCAGTGAAGGGGTACAACGGCTCTATTTCATGGGGCCTTCTATTTAAGCCTCATGGCTAGCTCAAGCTCACTCTCTTGGCCATTTGCATTGATATAGCAACCTTGTGAGCTTAGCCAAAGCCCTCCCACTTGAAAGCATCTAGGCCCCTAGTTGGGTTTTGGTGATTAATGACAATACGTGATTACTATGACTAACGTGTGTTTTGCAGAGGCAATTAAGTTAGGTCATGGTAATGGAGATCGATTGGGCAATCATGGTGGTCATGCCCCTACGATGGAAATCGTTTTGGTTTTCAAATGATGGACGACAAGGTTAAGGATGGACTGGTTCTAAGTGTCGTTTGGAGTTGAAGAGACACTTAGAGTAGTTTAGGACTTTGTTTTTCCTTTGGCCATACTATTAAGGAGGGTATGGACAGTTAGCTTGACCTAGGTGAGTCTAGTGAGTTAGGTGTGGTGCACACTTGCTAAATCTAGCACTAGGTAGCTCCAAAATAGCCCTTAGATCCAATGGAGCAAACTTCATTCACGTATGATCGAGAGTTGGAAGTGAATGGAGGGTTAAATACTAACCGAACGCTGGCTCAGGGTCTGGTCAGTTCATTTGACCGAGGTGTTTTCGTCTGGTGTGACTAGACGCTGAGAGATCAAGTGATCGGACGCTGAGGGCCAGCGTCTGGTCGACTCCAGTAAGGTTCCAGAGAGGGAAAATCTCGACCGGACGCGTCCGGTCAGCGTCCGGTCACACTGTAAACACTGGAGTTTAGGGTGAACTGACCGGCACGTCCGGTCAACGTGACCGGAGCATTCGGTCACCCCGGAGAGGCACATAATGGTTCGTTTTTCAGCCCATGTTATAAATACTTCCTCCATTCGTGTGTGGGGGTACTTTTGCTCATTTCAACAGCTAAAAACACATCCTTGAGAGTGCTAAGAAGTGCAAGGTCCTAGTGAGATGATTGAGATTTGAGAATCCCAAAGAGAGCCCTCATTAGTGAGATCAAGAGTAGCAAAGTGTGCTTCCACCCTTCTCATTAGGCTTGTCGTGGTCAAGTGAGAGTTTGTGCATGTTACTCTTGGTGATCGCCATCACCTAGATGGCTTGGTGGTGATTGGGATATTGGTAATCATCCGGCGGTGCTTGTGGATGACCCAACTCAAGTTATGAGTGGTTGTGGGTGATTCACCATGACGGAGTGTCGAAGAATCAACCCGTAGAGAGCACTTGATCCTTGCACGGATCAAGGCAGAGCTACACCCTTGCGTGGGTGCTCCAACAAAGACTAGTAGGGAGTGACGACTCTCTAATACCTTGGTAAAACATCGCTACGTTCCTTCTTCTCTCTTTACTTTGAGCATTTCCTTTGAGCAATTCAATTCTTGTCATTTACATTCCTAGAATTGCCATGCTAGAGTCGGATTGGAACTTAGGGTGCTAAACTTTTGTGTGTTAGATCAATAGAAACACCTTCTAGGCACAAGAGGTTAATTGGGCTAACCATAGAGTTTAATTATTGCAAAGAAATTTAGAATTAGCCCAATTCACCCCCTATTGGGCATCTTGATCCTTTCAATTGGTATCAGAGCCTCGTGCTCACGTATTTAGGCTTAACCGCCTAGAGAAAGATGTCTTACAGGGATGGACCTCCTCCTATCTTTGAGGGGGATGATTTTCTATATTGGAAAATTCGCATGGAGGCGTACTTAGAAGCTCTAGATGTTGGAATACTTAGAGCCGCCTCACAAGGCTTCCCAAAACCTCGGGATGCTACTAACCTACAAGGCAATGAGGTGAATTACGAGAAATGGAATGCAAAGGCTCTAAACACCATCTTTAGAGGTCTTTGCAAAGATGTGTTCAACTGGGTGAGGAACCACAAAGACGCCCATGCACTATGGTCAGACGTTTGTGCGCTCCATGAGGGAACAAAGAGTGAGCGTGAGGAAATGTATTCCTAAAGAATGTGCTAATAAAATGTCATAAAAAAGCTTAACTCTTTTGAGATGCTTCCTAAAGAATGTGCTAATGAAATGTATTCATGTTTGAATGTTCTTGTAGAGGAAGTCAATGGGCTTGGACTCACTCAAATCCAACCATCTGATGTTGTAAGAAAGATCTTGAGTGTCCTCCCCATTGACAAATATGGGCATATTGTGACTGTGCTTCATCAAGGTGATCTTTTCACCGCTACACCGATACAAATCTTGGGAAAGATCAATGCTCATGAGATGTACATGCACATCACACCTCAAGATGACTCATCCTCTAACAAGAAGAAAGAAAAGGACTTAGCATTCAAAGCTAGTCAAGAGAAGGGCAAAGCAAGGCTTGAGTATGAGAGCTCAAGTGATGATGAAGTTGATGATGCAAGCCTTGCTCTCATGGTGAGAAAAACTACCAAGATGCTAAAGAAGCTCAACAAGAGTGGCATCAAGTTTGATGGCAAGAAGAAGTTCTTCACTAGCTCTAGAAGGAAGCCAATCTCCGAGATGGATTGCTACAATTATGGAGAACTTGGTCATCTAGCTTACCAATGCACAAAGCCCAAGAAAGACAAGTTAAAGAACAAGAACAAGGGCAAGAAAGATGACTCAAGTGATGAAGATGAGAAGAAGAAGAAAGACAAGCCATACAAAAAGAGGGATGGCAAGAAGGACTTCCACAAGAAGAAGAAGAGTGGAAAGGCATACATCGTCGATGATTGGCTCATGAACATTGATTCATCTAGTGGCTCATTCGATGATGATAGTGACAACGAGAAGGTGGACGCCATTGTTGTTGACTCTTCATCATCTTCACCGCCACCATCGCCATCATCCTCTACACACCTATGCCTTATGGCTAAGGGTGAACGCAAGGTATCAAATGATGATGAGAGTAGTGGTGATGAACATGCTAGTAATGATGATAGCGATAGTGATGATGATGAATATGAATCACCCTCTTATGATGATCTTGTTAAATTGCTAAATAAATACTCCAAGATCATTATTAAGACTAGAGCTAAGAACAAGCTAGAAGCTAAGAATGATTCTCTTTTAGCTAAATGTGATATAGCCAAAAAGGCTAGTGTTGAGCTTAGAGAAGCAAATGAAGCTATGTCATCCAAACTCAAAGAGCTCAAATCTTCTAAGAAAGAGCTTAAAGATAAACATGATAAACTTGAGAGGATGCATAAAGAGCTCATCACTAGCCATAATATGCTAAAAGATGAATATACTACTCTTAAGATTAATCATGATAATCTAGTTATTGCTCAAGAATATTTATTCAATAAGCCACATGATGCTACTAACAATGTTGTTAAGATTGATATAGCTACATCATGTGATGATTTGATCATTGAGAGCATTGAGCAAAGCTCTAGTAGCAAGGGCAAGCAAGTGGTTGAGGCCGATGATTATGATGAGTTTGTCAAGCTCAAGAATGACAATGAAAAGCTCAAGAAAGTTCTTGAAGAACTCAAAACCACCAAGTCTATTGTGCTAGAAACTCTTGATCATGATGGTGAGTTGATGCTTGAGAATGAGAAGCTCAAAGAAGAAAACAAGAAGCTCAAGGAAGAGAAAAACAATGATTCTCTTAAGGAAGAAAACAAGAAGCTCAAGTTGGAGAAAGAGCATCTCAAGATTGGATTGAGCAAGTTCACTAGAGGCAAGTATCTTCAAAGTGAGCTACTAATGAACACCGTCATGAAGATGGATAAAAGTGGCATTGGGTACATGGCAAACAAAGAGAAGAAGGCTCAAGCTCAATAACAACAAAAGCCAAAGCCAAAGAAGTGTTTTGAGGGTGGACAAGAAGATCACTTTGCTCATGAGTACCAAACTCCATCACCACAACCCTTGCCCAAGCATGCTAGACCTTTTGCCTTCAATGCTCACTACTTGCTTAGAAAGGATTCTAGTGGAAAGATGAAAGTCATGTTCTTAGGACCTCCCAACAAGAATAGTGTGGCAGAACCTCCTAAATTATAGGACCCACATGCACTTGTCACTGTCCATTGACCTTTGACAACTATGCATATGTTCCTGGTAACTTAAGAAGTCTATCGGGTGTCCTCGGGGAACCTCGAATCATCCACGATTTCCAAGCAGGATCACATTACAGAGTCATTGAAGTATTACAACATTTATTCAAATATCAATACCAGAGTAAAAACAGCGGAAGTCTTACGATAACTTAGTTTACAAACCAGTTGTTTCAAACCTTACAAACTAAGTTCGATAATTATTACAAACCGTAGTAGTAGTGGAGTGACATTATAATATAATACAAAACACACAATGAAACTGCCCTGCCCAAGGGCCACACATTCACTTCTCATCGTCATCACAAGGAACAACCATCATGCAGCATGATTCGAAACAGATCTGCTCATGAGGCTCACCTGCAACAAGGGTCAATGAACCCTAAGTACAAAAGTACTCAACAAGACTTACCCGAAATAATAACTGATAAACTAAGGAATGCAGGCTCAGGGATTCAAGGTATGGCTTTAACAATAATCAAAGTTCTTTTGAGTAAAAGCTCTTTAACAAAATTCTTTACTTCAAAGGTAAAACTTTATAAGTACTACATATGAATCTGCCATGATCCGTAATGAGATCATGAACTTCATATCAATCTCTTTCGCAAACCTTTCTCAAGTTCCAGTTATTAATACTACGATGATGAACAGTGAGTTGAGTCTCCATAACCGAGGAGCAACGACGATTCGAACCGATTAAAAACCCAGCTGGGAATTCCAGACCACACGACATATGCAGATCCTTGACCTCCATATACCAACCTACCCTTGGATCCTCTAAACAAGAATGGGTCCGCGCCACCTGAGAACACAGTACTCCACCAATCCAGCCCATGGCCACGTGGGTACACGCTATTCCCGCCATCTCTCCACTCCTAGTGCGCGAGTAGCCATTCTCATACTAGAATCACCAAGTTAAGGCTTACCAGAGTATGTGGTTAGTACTACAAATTCTCACCTCATGCAATTCAACAACGGACGTGCCTTAATCGACACAGGCGGAAAGAACCTGCTCACAAGACCTCCATGTCTTGTGGCTCACACACACCGAGTCCGCCCGGTCTAGATTTATTACTCCACATTCCCATATCACATGATAACATAAGTAACCAAGGTTCCATTTAAAACTTGTAGGTGGCAAGTAATCACCCGACTTTCATCGTTCTAAGCATAGCTAAGCAAAACCAGGCATATATGAATTTAAAACTGGTAATATGGTAAATATGGAATAACAAGGTTGGTAATGTACCAATTTGGCTTGTACTTGACTCCTAATCACTTAATGCAGTAAAAAGAAGCAAAAGCGAAATCAATTTGTAAAATACAAGGTAAGGTTGTATGCATCCGGGGCTTGCCTTCGTTGACGGAAAAGTCCGGTTCCTGCGACGTTTCACAATTATTCGATCCAACCTCAACAGACGGATTAACTTCCTCAACAACTTGATTAACTACCACGTGTTCACCTTCGTTCACTACACGTAATCACAATGCCATGTTTAACATGATGCAGAATACGAAACATGATGCTCGATGATGGATGCAAACATTAACAATTTGAATATAACTTTCCTTCGCGGTACAGTTGCAAGTCAAACAAACTAAATCTCTTTCGTAACACATACATCAATTGCCAAGGATCATTATCAACAAATGACCCAAGGTCATCACTCAATCAAAATTTCAAACAAAACCTAAATCATTAAAGGTTACTATTTGCTTTTATGAATTAATTATTTAATTCAAAATTATGAAATAAATCAACTTATTCCAATTGAGCTCAAAATTTTAGTATATGTTAATTATATGATAAGTAAGTGGCAAAACAAATTTCATAATTTTTGGACAATTAAATAAGCCTAGAAAAATCATGGAAATCCATTTATTAATAAATTGAGCAATTTTTATCACATTCAAAAAGTACTGAAAAACATTATTTCATATTTTTCTTAAATACTATACATCACAGAGAAGTCACACAAAAATTTTCATAATTTTTGGAGCTCTAAATAAATTTACACAAAAATAACAAATTACATCACTATTAATTCAAATCTGAAAATAGAAAAATTCCATTTGAACGTTGAGTCACTGACAACCCGACCCCACCTGTCATCCCTAACCTCACGCGCTGACCACGGCAATGACGACGCTGATCGGCGATATCTCCACGACGGCGAGACCAACGGCGACGGCCAAGGCACCAAAACACTCCCCTCGACTAGGCGCATCATTCTAGGACACAAGCTGGACTAGCTACGGACTGGACCAAGCACTACGCCGGCCATGGCGGGCACAACGGCACGGCAGCGCTACGCCGACGAGGCAAGCACGGTAGAGGTTAAACGCTTAGCATAGAAGGGTTCAGCACCTCACCCCGAACACGACTGAGCAACGAGCAGGGTCAGAGGAGCAACGAAGAGGTGGGTCGACGTTCCGAGCAAGCACGGCGGAGCAGATCGTCGTCGGTGACGTTATTCCGGAAGCTGTGGTGGTCCAAATGAGAAATCAATGGGTCATGGAGTACTACAGCATCGTGGTGAAGCTGAAACAAGACTCAGCAGGGGCAGAGGCTCACCGTAACACGCTGGCCACGGCGAGGCACGTTCGACGGAGATGCTGCCGGCCATGGGGAAGAAAGACGACGCGCGATGAAATTTGGCAAAGTCAGACGACTACGACTGGTTGGATGGGTGCACAAGGAAGAGGCGAAGCTATTGAGCACTTTGCTGTGATGACACAGGCGCTGGTTCGACGGTGAGGGCTCAACGGAGCTGCGGCAATGGCGCCGGGAAAACAGAGGAAGGGAAACGGCGAAGAACGGCGACGGCTTAGGCCTTAAGGAGCGGCCAGAAGCGCAAGGAAGCCACGCAGGAGCCTTTCCCACGCCAGCACGAAGCCGAGGACGTCCACGCACACGTCTGGAAGCGAACCGAAGGTCGCCGGCGGTGTAGCTACGGCGGTGAACACTGTTCACAGTATTTACAATTTTGCCATTCGCCAAAATTCACAAATTACTCTCAAATTTTCATAACAACTCAAAAATCTCCAAAAACAAAAGTTGTTCAAAATCAAAAGTTCTACAACTTTTCTTTTATAACCAACTCCTAATTCGGTCTAGATTTTGAAATGAACTTTTGAATTCGAATAGGGAAATTTAACGAATTACGCCTTTTCGAATTACTCCAAATTTTTCTAAACAACTTGAAAAACTCCAAAAATAAACTTTGTATAACTTGTCAAGCTCTACACTTTTACTTTTGGGCTCAACCCCAAAATATGCTTAGATTTTGAAATGAATTTTCAGGGTAGGGTTTAAATACTGAAAATCAGGGTTTTCGGAATTTCAAATCAATACAAAGATTTCGAACTTGATTCAAACAATACCAAGCAATGCTTATAACATAAATGTAAACTTATTTTAGTGAATGCATACAAAGTTTTTAATATGACTAATTACCTTGCAATGCATATGATGACATGGCAGTTTTAGTATTTAAACACCCAGGGTGTTACAATCCTTCCCCCTAAAAGAAATCTCGCCCTGAGATTCAAAGCCATAGAGTAAATAATGGAAAAGGAAATGTGTCGGTCCAAAAACATCCAAAACTTGTCCATAAAACAGCTGAGGTTCCTTTACAAAACACAATTTGTAGCAACCGAGCTCAACTAACATTACTCTATTCTATATTGACGCTAGAAACTCTGGAAACTTTTCTAACAAGTAATCTTCTGATTCCCAAGTAGCTTCCTCTCCTGAATGTTGATTTCATTGTATTTTATAGAACTTGATTGTCCGTCTTCGAGTAACATGATCTTTCTGATCTAACACTCAGATAGGATATTCGGAATAAGTTAAATCCGGTTCTAGTTCCACTCCTTCAACTTCAACATTCTGTTCAGGCACTCGGAGAAACTTCTTCAATTGAGAAACATGGAACACATCATGCACAACTATGAGATGTTCAGGTAATTTCAAGCGATATGCCACTTTTCCATACCTCTCCAAAATTTGATATGGTCCAATATATCGGGGTGCCAACTTTCCTTTAACACCAAAACGGGTAACTCCCTTCATTGGTGATACTTTCAGATATACAAAATTTCCTTTGTTAAATACCAATAGTCTCCGTCTTCTATCTGCATAACTCTTTTGGTGGGACTGAGCTATTTTCAAATTACTCTGTATTTGCCTAACTTTGTCTTCTGTTTCTTTCATAAGGTCAACTCCAAAGAATCTTCTTTCTCCAGGCTCAGACCAACTCAACGATGTTCTGCATCTACGACCATAGAGTGCTTCAAATGGAGCCATTCTAATGCTTTCCTGATAACTATTATTGTATGAGAACTCGGCCAAAGGTAAGCATTCATCCCACTTATTGGAATAGTTAAGGACACAACACCTTAACATATCTTCAAGCACTTGATTGACTCTTTTAGTCTGTCCATCAGTCTACGGATGATAAGCTGTACTATATAGAAGTTTGGTACCCAATGAAGAATGCAATTGTTTCCAAAAGTTAGAGACAAACTGTGTACCCCTATCTGACACAATAGTCTTGGGTACTCCATGGAGACTCATGATTCTTGCTAAGTACATCTTGGCATATTGGATCATAGGATATATAGTCTTGACAGGAAGAAAATGTGCTGACTTAGTGAGTCGATCTACAATAACCCATACTGAGTCAAATCCTTTTGATGTCTTGGGTAGACCAACAATAAAATCCATACTGATGTCCTCCCACTTCCAAGATGGAATAGGTAATGGTTGTAATTCACCAGCAGACCTCAAATGTATAGCTTTCACCTTTTGACAAGTATCACATTTTGCTATATATCTAGCAATCTCTATTTTCATTTTAGTCCACCAAAATCTTTGTTTCAAGTCATGGTACATCTTGTTGCTTCCCGGATGGATAGATAACCTAGTAGCATGTGCCTCATCTAGAATTGACTGCCGCAACTCAGGAACTTTTGGTACCACCAGGCGATCCTTGAATCATAACACATCTTCATCATCTATGCTAAAGCATTCTGCTTTTCCACTCTTGACTCTTTCCTTGATATGGGCTATACCCTTGTTTTCCTTCTGAGCAGCAATAATTTGATCTCGAATAGTGACTTCAACAATTATGTTGGTCAAACTTCCTTGTTGAATTACTTCTACATTCAACTTCTCCATTTCTTGACATAAATTCAAACCCATTGTTCTCACTGTCAGACAATTGTAATAACTTTTGCGACTGAGGGCATCTGCAACCACATTTGCTTTACCCGGGTGATAATGTACTTCCAAATCATAATCCTTAATCAGTTCTAACCATCTTCTTTGTCGCATGTTCAACTCTGACTGGGTAAAGATATACTTTAAGCTCTTGTGGTCTGTATACATATGGCACGTATTACCAAGCAGGTAATGCCACCAAATCTTCAGAGCATGAACCACAGCTGCTAACTCCAGGTCATGAGTCGGATAGTGTTCTTCATGCTGCTTAAGTTGCCTAGATGCATAAGCAATGACTTGGCCTTCTTGCGTCAACACACATCCAATACCAATATCTGAAGCATCACAATAAACATCAAACGGCTTTTCAATATCAGGTTGGGCTAGTACTGGTGCAGTAATCAATAGCCTTTTCAAAGTCTGAAAAGCCTTTTCACATTCAGATGACCAGACAAACTTAACTTGGTTCTTCAACAATTCAGTTATGGACTTTGATATTTTAGAGAAATCTGGAATAAACCGACGGTAATATCCTGCCAAACCCAGAAAACTCCGAACTTGATGAACTGTGGTTGGCGGTTTCCAATCAAGCACATCCTTCACTTTGCTGGGATCAACTGCAACTCCTTTGGCTGACAAGACATGTCCAAGAAATTACACTTCCTTAAGCCAGAAATCACATTTGCTAAACTTGGCATATAGTTGATGTTCTCTCAAGCGGGTCAGAACAATTCTAAGATGTTCCGCATGTTCTTTCTTATTCTTAGAATATACTAAAATGTCATCAATAAACACTACTACAAACTTGTCTAGCTCAGGCATGAATACTGAGTTCATCAGATACATGAAATGAGCTGGAGCATTTGTCAAACCAAAAGACATTACCAAGTATTCATATAATCCATATCTTGTGGTAAATGCCGTTTTGGGAATATCTTCAGGCTTTATCTTGATTTGGTGATATCCTGACCTCAAATCTATCTTGGAGAAAACTTTAGCTCCGGCCAATTGATCAAAAAGCAAATCTATCCGAGGTAATGGATACTTATTCTTGATGGTCACTTCATTCAACGGATGATAGTCGACACATAACCTCAGGGTCTCATCTTTCTTTTTCACAAAAATTGCCGGACATCCCCAAGGTGATGAACTAGGTTGGATAAACCCCTTTTCAATCAATTCTTGTAACTGAGTCTTCAACTCGGCCAATTCCTTAGGTGGCATCCTATAAGCTCTCCGAGAAATTGGAGCTATTCTAGGTTGTAACTATATGTTAAACTGTACATCCCTATCAGGTGGTAGTCCGGGTAAATCTTTAGGAAACATGTCCAGAAATTCACACACTACCGGGATATCTCTAATTTCTTTGACAGCAGTTGCACAAACCTTGCCCACTGATCTTCTTAGGGTTGGAAGTTGGATGAGAAGTTAAGAATTACTATTAGGCAAACTTACCCTTAATGTCCTATTCAAAGCATCTATAACAGCCCTATGCTGATACATCCAATTCATTCCCAAGATTACATCTATATCCTGATCCTTAAGGATAATCATGGTAGTGGGAAAAATATGCCCACCCAGGTTTACGGGTACCTAGTATACCATTTCCTTAGTACACAGACGTCCCCCAGGCGACTGTAAAAAGAAACTTTCCTTTGTTGCCCCAATTGAAATTTCATACTTCATGACAAATGTTCTATTGATGAATGAATACGATGCGCCAGAATCAAAAAGTATAACTGCAGGGTGATTGGCAACAGGAAACATACCCATCATCACTGGCTCTCCTTCTGGAATTTCTCCAGCTTGAATATAGAACACCCGTCCTGTCTTCCTCTCATCTTTGCCCTTCTGAGTATTCTGATTGGGGTTCTTGTTTGATGCCTGACCCTGTTGTTGATTTGCAGGGGCCTTCGGATAATTTTGATTAGCCTGCCTAGGATATGGACATTCCCTGGAGAAATGACTAGTCCTTCCACAATTGTAACATGGATAGTTGTGACCCTAGGACGTTGGAGCATTGCCACCAGGAGCATTGGCCGACTGTGAATTCGGATAGGTTATAGCAGGACGGACATTTGACTGTTGCCCAGCTTGAGACTATGGCAGATGGTAAGGAGGACGATTATGATGTACTGGATGATAAATCACCCTCTGCCTCTTCTGATTTCCCCCAAAAGATCCGGACGACATACTCTTTTTCTTTTTGAGCTCCTTATGCTGCCGATACTTTGACTCTGAAGCAATTGCAATATTTACGGCCTCATGATAAGTGACATTGGTGCAAGTTGTCATCATTGTTTGCAGCTTGGTATTCAAACCTCTCATAAACCACCTCTTCTTCTTGGCATCAGTATTGACATGTTCTGATGCATATTGTGATAGGTGATTAAATCTTCCCACATACTGCATCACGGTTTGATCTCCTTGCTTCAAAGCAAGGAATTCATCTAGCTTCATTGCCATCACTCCTTTAGGGATATAATGGGCTCTGAAGGCAGTACGGAACTTAGCCCAAGTTATTGGAATGCTAGCTGATTGCATAGCCACTAAGTTCGCCCACCAAGCACTTGCTGCTCCTCTAAGTTGCTGGGCAGCAAACGCAGGTTTCTGATACTCCGTGCATGGAATAAGGTCAAATTTCTGCTCCATGGTTCGAAGCCAGTCATCAGCCTCCAATGGTTCATCTGCCTTGGTGAACACCGGTGGTCTTGTGTCTGTAAAATCAACATATGTAGTCTCCTATCTGTTATGGTGGCGACCACGGTTTTCTTGCATCTGATTCTGATTACTTAGAGCTATCTCATGAAGCAAACGAGAATTTTTGGCCGTCACATTGACAAGTGCGGTTATGGCATCAGCTATATTTGTTGGAACTGGTGGTGGATCTGGAATACCATCCTCATCTTGTGAAGTTCCAGGAACATACAAACCCCGCATACGACGCATCTGCTCATAACAAACCAAACTTTATTCACAAGCCTTTATTGAATTGCACAAAAGCTTACTCCAGACACATTACATAGGGTTTACTAATATAAACACCAGAACCTGTAAGTACCAAAACAAAACTACATAACTTAACTATAACTAACTATTATACAACTCTACTCCTTTCCGTGATTACTTCAAACTTCAGGCTCGGTATCCATTCCGAAATTATTACCGCCTTCATCATCACTTTCATTGATCATTACTAACTCTTCAGGATCTTCTTCTTCTTCCTCTTCTGATTCATTATCATCGGCAAGGATGACACTGGGGTCCATGGCATCAGCTTGGGGCTCATGATTTGGATTTAGTAGATTGCTAAGCCTATGAACTTCCTCATGCAGATAAGTATTATGTTCTTCTAAATCTTCTACATAGAATTCTAGCTCATGAGTTCTAGCTCTAGCTACATTTTCCCTATGCCAAGCTTCATTTCTTCCCTCCACCGTACGAACTAACATGCTTTCACAGTTCCTGTGTACGGTGGTGAGATGCCTCAATTGATCCTATAATTCTCCTACCAGTATAGCATCCAAAGCCCTATCTCTAGTAGCTTGTGCTAACTCTGTAGAAATCCTCTATATCTCTGACTGGGGATCAGGCCTAGAACTGCTACTGCTAGCACCGTCATTTCTAGGGGTAAGTTGGTGACGAGGAACTCCTTTGGGTCCAGTGGACTTATGGGGCGTCATCTTGGCATGAGCCATACTGTAGGAAGCCAATTTAATCCAAGTAAGACCATTTGCTCAAAGTCTAAAGAGTAGCTAAGATGGATTACATTACTCAAACTAGACTCACTACTCAACTCCAGACTAAGAGGTGATGGAAGTAACAAGTGAATTAATCATGATGCATGAATCGTTCTTACGAACAAAAACATCAAAGTTTATAATGCACATAAACAACATTTATTTTTATATAGGGCATAGTAAGATTACTACTCCACCATACAAAACCTTTTTAATCAAATACGGAATGGTGAGGAAGAAATAAGATAAGTTAGAAGCAATTTGGACCAAACTATCAAGTTAAATTTAGTCATCCCAAATCATTTTGAAGTTTTTGTAAAACAATACAACAAAAACCTTGTAACGATCGCTCTGATACCATTCTGTGGCAGAACCTCCTAAATTATAGGACCCACATGCACTTGTCACTGTCCATCGACCTTTGACAACTATGCATATGTTCCTGGTAACTTAAGAAGTCTGTCGGGTGTCCTCAGGGAACCCTGAATCATCCACGATTTCCGAGCAGGATCATAGTACAGAGTCATTGCAGTATTACAACATTTATTCAAATATCAATACCAGAGTAAAAACAGCGGAAGTCTTACGATAACTTAGTTTACAAACCAGTTGTTTCAAACCTTACAAACTAAGTTCGATAATTATTACAAACCATAGTAGTAGTGGAGTGACATTATAATATAATACAAAACACACAATGAAACTACCCTGCCCAAGGGCCACACATTCACTTCTTATCGTCATCACAAGGAACAACCGTCATGCAGCACGATCCGAAACAGATCTGCTCATGAGGCTCACCTACAACAAGGGTCAACGAACCCTGAGTACAAAAGTACTCAACAAGACTTACCCAAAATAATAACTGATAAACTAAGGAATGCAGGCTCAGGGATTCAAGGTATGGCTTTAACAATAATCAAAGTTCTTTTGCGTAAAAGCTCTTTAACAAAATTCTTTACTTCAAAGGTAAAACTTTATAAGTACTACATATGAATCTGCCATGATCTGTAATGAGATCATGAACTTCATATCAATCTCTTTCACAAACCTTTCTCAAGTTCCAGTTATTAATACTATGATGATGAACAATGAGTTGAGTCTCCATAACCGAGGAGCAACGATGATTCGAATCGATTAAAAACCTAGCTGGGAATTCCAGACCACACGACATATGTAGATCCTTGACCTCCATATACCAACCTACCCTCGGATCCTCTAAACAAGAATAGGTCCGCGCCACCTGAGAACATAGTACTCCACCAATCCAGCCCATGGCCATGTGGGTACACGCTATTCCCGCCATCTCTCCACTCCCAGTGCGCGAGTAGCCATTCTCATACTAGAATCACCAAGTTAAGGCTTACCAGAGTATGTGGTTAGTACTATAAATTCTCACCTCATGCAATTCAACAACGGACGTGCCTTAATCGACACAGGCGGAAAGAACCCGCTCACAAGACCTCCATGTCTTGTGGCTCACACACACCGAGTCCGCCCGGTCTAGATTTATTACTCCACATTCCCATATCACATGATAACATAAGTAACCAAGGTTCCATTTAAAACTTGCAGGTGGCAAGTAATCACCCGACTTTCATCGTTCTAAGCATAGCTAAGCAAAACTAGGCATATACGAATTTAAAACTGGTAATATGGTAAATATGGAATAACAAGGTTGGTAATGTACCAATTTGGCTTGTACTTGACTCCTAATCACTTAATGCAGTAAAAAGAAGCAAAAGCGAAATCAATTTGTAAAATACAAGGTAAGGTTGTATGCATCTGGGGCTTGCCTTCGTTGATGGAAAAGTCCGGTTCCTACGACGTTTCACAATTATTCGATCCGACCTCAACAGACGGATTAACTTCCTCAACAACTTGATTAACTACCACGTGTTCACCTTCATTTACTACACATAATCACAATGCCATGTTTAACATGATGCGGAATACGAAACATGATGCTCGATGATGGATGCAAACATTAACAATTTGAATACAACTTTCCTTCGCGGTACAGTTGCAAGTCAAACAAACTAAATCTTTTTCGTAACACATACATCAATTGCCAAGGATCATTATCAACAAATGACCCAAGGTCATCACTCAATCAAAATTTCAAACAAAACCTAAATCATTAAAGGTTACTATTTGCTTTTATGAATTAATTATTTAATTCAAAATTATGAAATAAATCAACTTCTTCTAATTGAGCTCAAAATTTTAGTATATGTTTATTACATGATAAGTAAGTGGCAAAACAAATTTCATAATTTTTGGACAATTAAATAAGCCTAGAAAAATCATGGAAATCCATTTATTAATAAATTGAGCAATTTTTATCACATTCAAAAAGTACTGAAAAACATTATTTCATATTTTTCTTAAATACTATACATCACAAAGAAGTCACACAAAAATTTTCATAATTTTTGGAGCTCTAAATAAATCTACACAAAAATAACAATTTACATCACTATTCATTCAAATCTAAAAATATAAAAATTCAATTTGAACGTTGAGTCACTGACAACCCGACCCCACCTGTCATCCCTAACCTCGCGCGCTGACCACGGCAACGACGGCACTGACCGGCGATATCTCGACGATGGCGAGACCAACGGCGATGGCCAAAGCACCAAAACACTCCCCTCGACTAGGCGCATCATTCTAGGGCACAAGCTGGACTAGCTACGGACTGGACCGAGCACTACGCTGGCCATGGCGGGCACAACGGCACGGCAGCGCTACGCCTGCGATGCAAGCACGGTAGAGGTTAAACGCTTATCACAGAAGGGTTCAGCAGCTCACCCCGAACACGACTGAGCAACGAGCAGGGTCAGAGGAGCAACGAAGAGGTGGGTCGACGTTCCGAGCAAGCACGGCGGAGCAGATCGTCGTCGGTGACGATGTTCCAGAAGCTGTGGTGGTCCAAATGAGAAATCAATGGGTCATAGAGTACTACAGCATCGTGGCAAAGCTGAAACAAGACTCAGTAGGGGCAGAGGCTCACCGTAACACGCTGGCCACGGCGAGGCATGTTCGACGGAGATGCTGCGGGCCGTGGGGAAGAAAGACGACGCGCGGCGAAATTTGGCATAGCCAGACGACTACGACCGGTTGGATGGGTGCACAAGGAAGAGGCAAAGCTATTGAGCACTTTGCTGTGATGACACAGGCGCTGGTTCGACGGCGAGGGCTCAACGGAGCTACGGCAATGGCGCCGGGAAAATAGAGGAAGGGAAATGGCGAAGAACGGCGACGGCTTAGGCCTTAAGGAGTGGCCAGAAGCACAAGGAAGCCACGCAGGAGCCTTTCCCACGCCAGCACGAAGCTGAGGACGTCCACGCACGCGTCTGGAAGCGAACCGAAGGTCGCCGGTGGTGTAGCTACGGCGGTGAACACTGTTCACAGTATTTATAATTTTGCCATTCGCCAAAATTCACAAATTACTCTCAAATTTTCATAACAACTCAAAAATCTCCAAAAACAAAAGTTGTTCAAAATCAAAAGTTCTATAAGTTTGCTTTTATAACCAACTCCTAATTCGGTCTAGATTTTGAAATGAACTTTTGAATTCGAATAGGGAAATTTAACGAATTACGCCTTTTCGAATTACTCCAAATTTTTCTAAACAACTTGAAAAACTCCAAAAATAAACTTTGTATAACTTGTCAAGCTCTACACTTTTGCTTTTGGGCTCAACCCCAAAATATGCTTAGATTTTGAAATGGATTTTCAGGGTAGGGTTTAAATACTGAAAATCAGGGTTTTCGGAATTTCAAATCAATACAAAGATTTCGAACTTGATTCAAACACTACCAAGCAATGCTTATAACATAAATGTAAACTTATTTTAGTGAATGCATACAAAGTTTTTAATATGACCAATTGCCTTGCAATGCATATGATGACATGGCAGTTTTAGTATTTAAACACCCGGGGTGTTACAAATAGGCCAAAGAAAATTTAGGTTGCTAAGTCACTTGTTGAGAAGGTGAAGGGCCCTCAACAAGTTTGGGTTTCTAAAGCTTGATCTCTTGTGTGTAGGTGAACTACAAGACCGGTGGAAGTCATTGGGTTATTGATAGTGGTTGCACACAACATATGACCGGTGATCCTCGTATATTCACCTCACTAGATGAAGAAGTAGATGGACAAGAAAGAATCACATTTGAAGATAACTCAAAGGGCAATGTTAAAGGATTGGGTAAAGTGGCAATATCAAATGATCATTCTATCTCAAATGTGCTATATGTTGCTTCATTGAGCTTCAACTTGCTATCCGTTGGACAATTGTGTGATCTTGGCTTTCAATGCTTGTTCACCGAGAAGAAAGTTGTTGTATCTAAGAAGGATGATGATCAAGCTAATGAAGAATGATTTGGTGAGAGGGTTGAAGGATGTGAAGTTTGAGAAGGACAAGCTTTGTTGTGCATGTCAAGCCAGCAAGCAAGTTGCAAATACTCATCCAACCAAAGCTTTCATGTCAACCATAAGAGTGCTAGAACTCCTTCACATGGACTTATTTGGGCCAACAACGTACAAGAGTTTGGGAGGAAATCTTTATTGTCTTATGATTATTGATGACTATTCAAGATATGCATGGGTATTCTTCCTTCATGACAAATCCAAAGTTGCATGTTGCTTCAAGAAGTTTGCCAAGAGAGCACAAAATGAGTTTGAAGTGAAGCTCAAGAAGATAAGAGGTGACAATAGGAAGGAATTTGACAACACAAACATAGAAGCATACTGTGATGAAGTTGGGATCAAGCTGAGGTCTCCGCAATATATACTCCTCAACAAAATGGTGTAGTTGAGAGAAAGAATCGGACATTGATCACTCTTGTAAGAACAATGCTAGATGAGTACAACACCCCCGAAGCTCTATGGGTGGAAGCTATCAACACCACATGTTATGCATCCAACCGCCTATTCCTTCAAAAGTTCCTTGGCAAGACACCTTATGAGTTGCTCAATGGGAAGAAGCCGAACATCTCCTTCTTTAGGGTGTTTGATTGCAAATGCTACATCTACAAGAAGCGGCAACACCTAGGGAAGTTCCAAAGACATTGTGATATTGGTTTTCTTGTTGGTTACTAATCAGAGTCCAAAGCATATAGTGTACTTAATCATGCCACCGGCTTGGTTGAAGAAACATATGATGTGGAATTTGATGAATCTAACGGCTTCCAAAGAGCACATGAGAATCTTGATGATGTAGGTGATGAACCATTGAGGGCGGCTATGAAGAATATTCTGGTTGGAGATATCAAGCCAAAAGATGATGAAGATGATGTACAAGTGATTGATCCACCCTCTTCATCAAGTGTACCACAAGATGGTGAAAAAGATGGGAGAGTAGAAAATGAAAACACTCATGTCTCCCATGAGCAAATGGTGGTACAAGCACAAGATGTTGATGCTCCACAACCTCCTCCTCAAGTGGTCAATAGAAGAAATACACCTCTACTACAAGATCATCCACAAGATCTCATCATAGGTAGTCCATCAAAGGGTGTAATGACTTGATCTCAAAAACTTGCTTCATTTATTGCTCATCACTCTTTTGTCTCTTGCTTTGAGCCTACTAAGGTAGAAGAAGCTCTTCAACATCCGGATTGAATAAATGCCATGCATGAAGAGTTGAACAACTTCACTCATAATGAAGTTTGGACTCTTGAAGAGCGGCCAAAAGGTGCAAGAGTCATTGGAACAAAGTGGGTGTTCCAAAACAAGCAAGATGATCAAGGTGTTGTTGTGAGGAATAAGGCAAGAGTAGTTGCAAAGGGGTTCTCTCAAGTTGAAGGTTTGGACTTTGGAGAGACATTTGCACCGGTTGCAAGATTAGAAGCCATCCGTATCCTCCTTGCATATGCATCACATCATGAAATAAAGCTTTATCAAATGGATGTGAAAAGTGCTTTTTTAAATGGCTTTATTAATGAACTAGTCTATATTGATCAACCTCCCGGGTTTGAAGACCCTAGATATCCTAATCATGTTTATAGGTTGTCCAAGGCACTATATGGGCTTAAGCAAGCCCTAAGAGCTTGGTATGAGCGCCTTCGGGACTTCCTCATTGAGAAGGGCTTCACAATTGGGAAGGTCGACACCACACTATTCACCAAGAAGCTTGATGGGCATATCTTCATTTGTCAAGTGTATGTTGATGATATCATCTTTGGATCATCAAATAAAGACTCTTGCAAAGAATTTGGTGAATTGATGTCGAAGGAGTTCGAGATGTCCATGATTGGTGAGCTTATATTCTTTCTTGGTTTTCAAGTCAAGCAAATGAGAGACAGGATTTTCATCTCTCAAGAGAAATACACTAATGGTCTTCTCAAGAGATTCAAGATGGATGAATGTAAGCCAATCAAGACACCAATGCAAACCAATGGACATCTCGACCTAGATGAGGGAGGTAACCCAGTTGATCAAACTCTCTATCGCTCTATAATTGGTAGCTTGTTGTATTTGACCGTATCTAGGCCCGACATCATGTTTAGTGTGTGTATGTGTGCTAGGTTTCAAGCTAATCCTAAGGAAACTCATTTAATTGCCATAAAAAGAATCCTTAGGTATCTTAAGCACACACCAAGCATTGGCCTTTGGTATCCCAAAGGAGCTAGATTTGAATTAATTGGCTATTCTGATTCGGATTATGCCGGGTGCAAAGTTGATAGAAAAAGCACATCCGGAGGGTGCCATTTGCTTGGTAGATCTCTTGTGTCTTGGTCCTCCAAGAAATAAAATAGTGTGGCTTTGTCCACCGCCAAAGCAGAATACATTGCCGTGGGTGCTTGTTGTGCACAAATCCTTTACATGAAACAAACTTTGCTAGACTATGGTGTAGTTCTAGATAAAGTACCTCTTTTGTGCGACAATGAAGGTGCGGTAAAACTTGCAAATAATCCAGTTCAACACTCTCGCACCAAGCACATAGATATCCGCCATCACTTTCTAAGAGATCATGTGGCTAGAAATGATATATCACTAGAAGGTGTAAGGACCGAGGATCAATTGGTGGATATCTTTACTAAACCGCTAGATGAGGCAACATTTTGTAGATTGCGGAATGAACTCAATGTGCTTGATTTTAGTAACTTCACTAAAAATTGAGCTTGTGTTGTTCCTTGCAATGCATTGTAATATACAACATGTTTAATGTTTTATATTGCATATAGGGCTTGTCTAACATGGTTAAGATAACCGCCGTAAAGCGTGTGAAGAAGCTTAATCTTGGATAAAATTTGACAAGCAACTAGATTTATCTTCCAAGTATTGCATTACATATGCATGAAACTTGTTTTATCGTTCATCTTCAATTGCCCTCTTATTGCCTATTTTCATAAAAAGAATTATAGCCTAAGGCAAAATATTTTTGAAAAACATGAGGGTTTGAGAGAGGTCACTCACATCAGTCCCAATTGGTGTTTATTTGGATCTTATTGGAGTTGGGACTTGATTGGGAACAAGCAGCATGAAGGACTTTGAAGATTCGCTGGAAAAGGAGTGACCGGACGCTGCACTGGACTCTGATGTCCAGCGTCTGGTCAGTTCACAGGTGGTGAACTGCTGCTGCGAAGGAGTGACCGAACGCTAAAACAACATTCTCCCAGTGTCTGGTCAGATGGTGGCTCTACGTCCGGTCGATCAAAGACGATGAAGATAGCTTGCACCGGACTCTGGCTGCGCCCGGTCGGTGTCCACCGGATGCGTCTGGTCGTGATTCCAGGGGTTTTGGACCTTACTAGAATCGACTGGACGCTGGGTGGCAGCGTCCGGTCGCTGCCACCGGAGCGTCCGGTCAGTAGAAAACGTGCGGGACCCGGATTCTTTCTCCTTTTCCTTTTCTACTCCGTGGGGGACCCCATATAAGTCGCGTGTCACTTGACCTATTCCCGTACCACACATCGACATCGCTGAGCCGCTGCATCGCCATTGCGCCTAGTTGCCGAGCTCGCCTCTACCGCCGCTCGCGCTGGTCGCCGCCGCTGCCGCGCTATGCCTCCATGCGCTGCCGCGCTATGCCTCCATGCGCCGCCGCTCATGCTCGCCGCGCGTCATCGCGCCTCCGCTCCTGCGCGCCGCTGCTCGCACTTGGTCGCACCCTAGCTGCCCTAGCGCCACCGCTCTTGCTCTGCCGCCCTAGCACCGCCGCTCCCGCACAGCCACCCTTGCGCCGCTGTGCCCTAGCTCCAGTGCCGCCGTGCCTCAGCCTCACCCTCAACCTCACACTGCATTCAGTGTTGGTGACCCTAACTCCCATCCAGTGTCGACGACCAGCGTCTTTGGGCAGTCACTGAACCCTAGCTTCATTGCTGACCCGATGGTTCCTCGATCCGTACCTCTTCTTGTCGTTTCACCGGTTCATCAGGTAGCAAGCCCTTGATTCAATTTCGTACCTAATTGCTTGCTTTCTTAGGGTTTCGTATCTCTAGATGAATAATTAAGATTATCAGTATATCCTCTATTCTATCATGCAGTGAGTCGGTGCCGTTGAGGTCATACTTGCAGTTGTCAGTCAACTCGGGGCCAAGTTCGTGAGTATGAATGGAGGCTAAGCCTCAGAAGTGACAGTTAGCAGTTGTTTCTTATCAGCAGCAATTGCTCTTTTCAGATCCAACCAATGGTTTGTGTCAAGAATGTTGAAGGTGGTCCTGGTGATGAGGATCCGTGGCGTCCGCCTTGCTTGCCTATAGATCCAAAAGGCAAGGCGACAAAGAAATTGGCAATAAAGAAGCACAAGTATTTAGATGCAGATACAGCTAGAGCAGCTGCAGTTGTAGAGGCCGTACAGCATGCTAAGAGTGGAGGTGCTCGTAGTGGTGTAGTCATTGTAGATTGGTAGCTTCCACTAGCGACAATAGAAGCACTTGAGCATGTTGAGCGCTATGATGGTGGTCCAGCTGGGACTGTCATGGTTGCGGGACGGTGAGTTGTCTTGGATGAGAGTCAGCCACCGAGGGAGTCATAGTAGGAGCCACAGGCAGTAGAGCAGACTCAGGAGGGACAGCAGGCCCAGGAGACAGAGCAGGCACCTCAGCCACAGCTTTGCCGCTCTGGTTGTACTCGTGCTCTAGTAACATCGAGGGCAGATACACAGCGGAGGGATTCTCGTCCACCGCCCAGACCATAGGGTCCGCCTCTAGTGACTCATCTAGATCTGAGGGCCGCCACGGCCAAGTAGGTGCAGCAGCTCAGATTTGTGAAGTTTGAGCAGTGGTTTCCGTCGAGGCGAGATGAGCGTGCATCAGAGGGCTTCTACACACCACTGCAGGAGGATTTCTACAATGCATATCTTAACAGTGGAGCCATTTTTAGATCTCAGAGGGTGTGCAATATAGAGTCTATTATTGCAGCAGCTGGAGAGCACATTCGCCCTGACCTTTCTTACCTGCCAGGGTTGACAGACTTACTTGGACGGACAGGATTGTATGTTCCATCTTGGGTCCGTCAGTTCTATGCTTCTCTCTAGATTGACATACAACACAGATTCATACACTTTGCATTCAGTGGCAGAGATTACAGGCTGACAAGCACTAGGGTCAGAGAGATACTTAGGCTTTAAGAGCAGCCCGTCTAGCTACATGAGGTTTGCTATGGACAGACAGCGCCCCTAGATGTCCTCATGGCGGGATGGTGCCTCCTACTGATCTGTCCGCCACTGCTTCATAGAGCCATTCGACGAGGGGTCAAGCAGGACACCCAGTGATCTTACTCCCACTACTAGAGTGCTTGATGCCATTATGAGGAGGACACTGCTTTCAAGGATGGGGTATCGCGAGGGCTTGACTTGCATCCAGTTGTGACTACTAAACTGTCTGATGCAGCAGATCGTGTTTGATATTTGGGATCTTCTTCTATCAGAGATGGAGGACACTATTGCTAAGGGGTTCAGAGGTCACCAACAGTTGCCCTATGCCCACTAGATCACATTTCTTATTCACAGGGCAGTTACAGTGAGGCCGCCTGAGATGCTAGCTGAGTATAGTGGTGCTATGATAGAGTTCCCTACATATAACCTGACTCAGATGATCCGCCATAGTACACTGACTGCACCTAGCTAGCCACATCATCGTCTAGATGTGCCAGAGACAGCAACCCAATAGGATGATACTATCAGGGGCATAGCAGCTATAGAGGGGGAGCAGTTGGATGCTCAGCAGGAGGGGATGGTCGAGAGTGACCCCAGTGACAGCTCAAATGAGGACTACCATGATATTCCTCAGATGCCTCCACGACGACATGATCATGAGGCCGGTAGCTCTAGTTCAGCTCCATTTGCACCACAGACAGACCCTGCTCTATTTGCCATACTTGAGCGGATGAGGCAGGATCAGGCTCGCTAGGCTCAGGAGACCGCCGCTACCTTTGCACAGTTCTAGGCTCGACAGGATGAGTTTTAGCGGCAGTAGCAGCAGGCCATGCATGAGCAACAACTCCTTATGCAGTAGCAGCTCCTTAGATTTATGCAGCATGTAGTGACAGCTATTGGGGTTCCACCACTATAGTCTTCACCCCAGCTTGGTCAGCCTGCCACCACTTCTATGACTCCAGCGTTACAGCCTAGTGGGCTTCAGAGTCAGGGACAACCACTAGCATAGTTTGCTTCACCTACAGAGCATGTGTTCTAGTGGTTTGCTTTGCCTGTGATAGGCCCGTAGTTCACACCTCTCTAGATGGGCTTTACACCGACTCAAACTTCTTCGCTGCTAGTGCCAGAGACTATAGTGTCCAGGAGCCTTGGTGCATCCTTCAGTGAGTTGATAGGGCAGCCTACTCCGCTATATTTGCATGTCCTAGGTCCTTCTATCATTGCACCTATTACCAGGACTACAGAGATGCTCCCTTCATCAGTGGCATCATCAGAGCCAGTTGCGCCAGTCATACCTGCATAGTCTACAACAATTCCAGTTGTTGATCCGACCTAGACTGCTTCAGCGTCGCTTCCAGCTACAGAGGGCCAGACAGCTCCGAGCTCTGGTTCAGATGATGATGACACTCAGTTCTAGCTTGCTCCTCGTACCTCAGCGCCTGACTCATCCGCTGCTGCCCCGCCGACCGACCCTTAGGTTTTGGTGTTTGACGCCAAAGGGGGAGAGGGATCGAGTATGCTAGACTTAGGGGGAGCTTAGTTTACATAGACTATCTATTATATTTGGTTTTCATGTGTGATACACTATTATGCATTCGTCGTGTGTTTACTTTTATGCATTAAACTATTTATGTGATAGTGATATCTATGTGATCGTGATATATGACATGTGTGTGTGATAGTGATATCTACGTGATCATGATATATGATATGTGTGCTCTCTACTTTGAATTAGTTATATGTCATATCACTTGTGCTATGATCATTTGCTTTGCTTCCGAGTTTCACTCTGATGCAAATGAGTTTCATTACTTGTACTCATGCTTATTTCATATCTTTTGAGTACATCATGTTGGCTTGGGTCATATAAGCTTGCCTAACACCTTTGTTCTTATTGCCAAAAGCTTATATGAACCAAGCATGTTAAAAACCTCATCTCTTTCACATACTCGAGGTGGTATTGTCATCAATCACCAAAAAGGGGAGATTGAAAGCATCTAGGCCCCTAGTTGGGTTTCGGTGATTAATGACAATACGTGATTACTATGACTAACGTGTGTTTTGCAGAGGCAATTAAGTTAGGTCACGGTAATGGAGATCGATTGGGCAATCATAGTGGTCATGCCCCTACGATGGAAATCATTTCCGTTTTCAAAGGATGGACGACAAGGTTAAGGATGGACTAGTTCTAAGTGTCGTTTGGAGTTGAAGAGACACTTAGAGTAGTTTAGGACTTTATTTTTCCTTTGGCCATACTATTAAGGGGGCTATGGATGGGTAGCTTGACCTAGGTGAGTCTAGTGAGTTAGGTGTGGTGCACACTTGCTAAATCTAGCACTAGGTAGCTCCAAAATAGCCCTTAGATCCAATGGAGCAAACTTCATTCACATATGATTGAGAGTTGGAAGTGAATGGAGGGTCAAATACTGACCGGACGCTGGCTCCAGTGTGACCAGATGCTGGCTTAGGGTCCGGTCAGTTCATTTGACCGAGGTGTTTTTGTCTGGTGCGACCGGACGCTGAGAGATCAAGTGACCGGACGCTGAGGGCCAGTGTCCGGTCGACTCTAGTAAGGTTCCAGAGAGGGGAAATCTTGATCGGACATGTCCGGTCAGTGCCAGCGTCCGGTCACACTGTAAACACTGGAGTTCAGGGTGAACTGACAGGCGCGTCCGGTCAATGTGACTGGAGCGTCCGGTCACCCCAAGAGGCACATAACGGTTCATTTTTTAGCCCATGTTATAAATACTTCCTCCATTCGTGTGTGGGGGTACTTTTGCTCATTTCAACAGCTGAGAAACATCCTTGAGAGTGCCAAGAAGAGCAAGGTCCTAGTGAGGTGATTGAGATTCGAGAATCCCAAAGAGAGCCCTAATTAGTGAGATCAAGAGTACCAAAGTGTGCATCCACCCTTCTCATTAGGCTTGTCGTGGTCAAGTGAGAGTTTGTGCTTGTTACTCTTGGTGATCACCATCACCTAGATGGCTTGGTGGTGATTGGGAGATTGGTGATCATCCGGCGGTGCTTATGGATGACCCAACTCAAGTTGTGAGCGGTTGTGGGTGATTCACCGCGACGGAGTGTCGAAGAATCAACCTGTAGAGAGCACTTGATCCTTGCGCGGATCAAGGGGGAGCTACACCCTTGCGCGGGTGCTCCAATAAGGACTAGTGGGGAGTGGCGACTCTCCGATACCTCAGCAAAACATCGCCGTGTTCCTCCTTCTCTCTTTACTTTGAGCAATTCAATTCTTGTCATTTACATTCTTAGAATTGCCATGCTAGAGTCGGATTGGAACTTAGGGTGCTAAACTTTTGTGCGTTAGATCAATAGAAACACCTTCTAGGCACAAGGGGTTCATTGGGCTAACCGTAGAGTTTAATTATTGCAAAGAAATTTAGAATTAGCCCAATTCACCCCCCTCTTAGGCATCTTGATCCTTTCACCACTCATCTCCATCATAGATTCAACATCTTTGTGAGATTGGGAGAGAATCCAAGTGCATTGCTTGAGTGTTTGCATTTAGAGGCACTTGGTGTTCGTGTTTCGCTGCGGAATTCGCTTGTTACTCTTGGTGGTTGCCGCCACCTAGACGGCTTGGAGCAGCGAGGATCATCGAGCGGAGGTTGGTGATTGTCTCCGGCTCCGATCGTGGTGATTGTGAGGGGTTCTTGACCTTTCCCCGACGAAGAGCCAAAAGGTACTCTGGTGAATTGCTCGTGGCTTGTGTGATCCTCATCTTGTGTTGGTTGTGTGGCACCCTATTCAGGGTTTGGTGTGTGATGCCAATTAGCGCGTGAACCTCCAAGTGAGTGAATCGCCACAATGAGGACTAGCTTGCCGGCAAGCAAGTGAACCTCGGTAAAAAATCATTGTGTCATCATTTGATTTCGAGGTGATTGATCTTCGTTGATATTTATCCTTGTGATTGATTGGTTCACTTCTCGACATGGTGGTATAACCATCTTGCTCACTCTCTCTACATTACCGCAAACTAGTTATCAAGCTCTTTAGTATAGCTAGTTGTGAGAGCTTGTTAGTTTGGTTTGTGTGGCTCTTTAGTTAGCCTTTGAGAGCACACTAACTTAGTATAGTGACATAGCCATTGTGTGGTTAGAAATTATAGAAACTAGAATTGTGGTAGGTGGCTTGTATTTTTAGTAGGCTAGCGCAACACTTGCTTCACCTCATAGTTGTCTAACCGGTTTGCTAAGTGTTATTGTAGAATTTTTTAATAGGCTATTCACCCCCCTCTAGCCATTAGGACCTTTCAGCAGCCCTGATGATTGGTCCTCCGTCATCCTCGTCCTTGCCCCCGCCCTCGTCCCTGTCCCCCGACCCCGTCCTCCCTTAATCCCAGAGTAGGTCACTGCTGACCTCCGTCGCGCCGCCTCCACCCCATCGACCCCGTCCTCCCCTAACCTCTACCACGACGCCTCCGCCGTCCTCGTCCTTGGCCTCGCCCCTCAACCCAGCCCTCCCCTAAACCCAGAGCAGGTCGATGATGATCTCCACCATGATGCCCTCATTGCCCACCCCGCCCAACTGCCTTCTCCCGCTACCTTACCCCACCGTCGTCTCACCCGCCTCCACCGCCGTGTCGCGGTCGCCACCCCCAAAATCTCCTTCTAAGCCCGCCGAGAACAGATCCCCTAACCCGCCATCGTCGTCTTCTTCTTCATCTCTGGTGGGGGGGGGGGGGTGGACACGGTCGAAGCTGTGTCACTTGGGAGAAGGGTCGCGTGGGCGCGGGCGCGTGGGAGCGGGCATCGTGCTAGAGCGCGACGGTCACGTAGTAGAATTTCCACTACAAGTAGTAATACGAAGCAAGGAATCAAGGAGTTTTAATTTGCTTCTTGGATCACATATAGATGCAACAAACAAAGCAGAACATACCAAATTGTATTATTGAAGAAAAAAAAGAAAATCCAAACTACAGAAAACAGGAAAAGGAAACGAAAAGCAATATGGCGTCTATGTTGGCCTCGATGATCTCTCGCGGTCCTAGAGTGGATTGGCGGGGTGAACTCCTGTCTCCTGGCTTGGAATTGTAACACTACTCAATGCTCACCATACCAGGTCGCCCGGTGGAAGGGCTGATGCCGCCTCAGCTGTCGTTCATGAGGTGCATCTGACGTGGTCGATGGATAAGGCAGGGACTGTGCTGTTCTATGTGCTTCCGGCCTTCAACGACTAGTTGGCGTTGAGAACTTCAATGGGTCTTACACTGTTGGGCCCTCCAATATAGTGGTGGCACAGAGAGCCCTTGGATGAACTTTTGAAACAAATGGTCCATTAGTGCACCATGCATTGTGTATACTAGAAGAACACCCCGCGCGTTGCGGCAGGAACTACTGATTTGGAATGAAATTTCACTATTCATATAATTCTTAGAAAGAGATTAACTATTATAAACTAATGTTAGTGGATAGCGTGGCACGCTGATGTGAACAACTAAATGTATGTTAGTGGATGATATGTCTCGCTGACGTAGATATCATAATTGCTTATGCTAGGGGACTTTAATTGCAAGTGATAGTTGACTGATGTGGTAGACACCTTGCATGTCAAGATAATATTCTAGTAGGGTTTAGAATTATAAGAGATATAGATTATATGAGCAGTATTTATTAATTTTTACAAATATATACTTGTTGACACCAATTTTGGCATATCCAAAAATGTGTGAAAACATTTATACCATATTAAATAAAATGGTATAGATGATCAAGTTTTATATGAATATGATATAGACAAATAAGAAATAATATAACATCGCTAAAGAGGAAAAGAAGATGGAGCAAAAAGAAAAAGGGTACACACATGTACATATATGCATGAGCGTGTTCACGCTTGGAAAGAAAATGAAACTAATGTATGTATATATATATATATATATATATATATATATATATATATAGTGCATACAAATATGCACGATGAGTATATATATATATATATATATATATATATATATATATATATATATATATATATATATATATATATATATATATATATATATATATATATATATAGTGCATACAAATATGCACGATGAGTGAAGGTGTATACCTATATAGGGTTCTAAATTCTAAAGGGAGTTGACAGCATAATCTATCATATAAGTGACGTGGTGATTATTCAAAAGGAGAAAGAAAAAGATAATGGCTTATGCAAATGTATATGCACGTATGGAACAAGTCGGACCATGGATCCTCTCATACGGCACTGCGGGAGTAAATAAGTATTATCATATGTCCCATAAATACACCCGACCGTAAATGCAAACACACTTTGCACACGCGTGGATTAAAGTATGATCATGCAACGTAGTATAGTGGTGTACTACCTAGCGTGTAGCGCTACGTATGCCGGCCAGGAGATAAACCTCCCCATTTTCCTTTATTAAATTAATTACTTCAATCTAAAGATAAAGTGGCCCACAAGCCATAGAGGGAGCAGCAGGTCTCGATGCGACCAAGTCCAAGTCCAAAGACGATTCAAACTCCCACGAACTTCACGCTCCCTCTCTACTTGTTCGGATCAAACCACCTCCCGAAGGGACGCGGTGTTGACACGATTTTTGGCTCACTTATATTATGTGCAATATTTGCTTTAAATAAATATAAATGATATATATATATGTCATTTATATATATGGCCTAATTCCATAATAAGAGAAATAATATTGGCTATGAAAGTCAGTGCATCCAAGAGCGCACGACAAGCAAAGGTGTGTGCTCGTGTATTTCGTTTGTGTAAATCAAATACCATGTACTCATGTGAATACGTGGCCAGCTGGCAAATCATCCGAAGAGCACATATGAAAATAAAATACTTTGTTGATTGACTAAAATAATCAATCATTTTCAATGTCAAAAGATGATGTGGTGATTAGTGGAAAATTAAGAAGAAGAAAAGAAAGCTAGAATAAAGAAAGGAGGACATATACGCATATATGCATGAGCATGACTATATCTTGGCAAAGTATATATAGTGACAAAAGCACGGCTATTACATGTCATATTAAAAACGCTCGGTCGTAAATACATACACGCTTCCATACGCATGGATTAAAAAAAAAGAGACCATGCAAATACGTACGTGTGTGTACATACACAGTAAACGTATAGCACATATGTGTATGCCGGCAAGGAGGGAGCTCCTGAACGCGCTCTACACATTCAAACTGAGTCAAGCGCTGGTCATACACAACTCCCATGCACGTTCAACAAGCGCGCGCAAAGTTCAAACTCCAGCGCACCGGCGTCATTAGCGAAGGGAAATCAAACTCCAGAGCGCCAGGCAGTCCAGCAACTGCTCCCGCAGCCTTAGACCTTGACGTGATTTCAAATCAGACGAACCGCTGGTTGCTTGTCTATAAGTAGCAGGCTAGTGTAAACGTCTGGCTTCCCACACATACACATACACACCCGCTCTCTGATCACAGTGTCGCCAGGCTACTGCCGCATACACACATACACCCGCTCTCTGATCACAGTGCCGCCAGGCTGCTGCCACATACACATACACACCCGCTCTCTGATCACAGTGCCGCCAGGCTGCTGCCACATACACACATACACCCGCTCTCTGATCACAGTGCCGCCAGGCTGCCTCTCTGCCGCATCACCAGAGGCCACAAGCCTACGACGCCGTTGCTGCACCAGCTAGAGTTTCAGGGAAGGTGAGAAGCGCATCATGGTGTTCATCTGATTTGCTTCCTCTCTCTCCATCTTCACGGCTTTACAGTGCTCGGCGACAACCAAATCTTCACCGACAACTTGTCGTGCCCCGGTATACGGCTGGCCTATGTTATTGAGGATGAGCAGTGCACGTAGGTCTTACCCTGGTAAAAGGTAAAAGAAATGGTGATGGTTGCGCTATGCGCATGGGCTGCAAGCCCCGGTAAAAGGTCGGCCAACAGTGCCACGACCGCGCTATGCGCATGGGCTTTGTGCCCCGGTAAAGGTGTGAAAGGCCAGCAAATATGGCTCTGTGAAATTTGGGTCGGACGCGCTGTGGCTCCACCCCGATTACGTTCATGGTGAAAATTCGGTTGGGCGCGATCTTGGCTCCAACCTGGTTAAAGGTTCATGGTACAAAATTGGTGGACGCGCTCCACCCGGTTCATGGTAAATTTGATATGGATGCGAATCGGCTCCATTTCTAACAAATCTACATGTGTTTTGGCGACGGCAACGCCGACCCATTCTTATCATGTATCAAAGAAAATAAAGAACTCGCATGCTACTGCCATGAAGAAAGATCATGCATGGGTTTCTATCAAATCAAAGAAACAATCATATATGCAAATGAAATTATATAAAAAACAAGACATTGACAACGTACCGCAACCCCAAATAAGTCTGTGTTGATCACTGCCACGATTTTGCCGGCCTATGTCTATTCATACGGTTCATAAGAGAAAACAAATTTTGCATGCTACAATCACCAAGGTTTTGCATGCCAAAAGATAAAGTCTTAATTAAAACTGATACAAAAAAAATATCAGTGTTGTCTTGCATCATACAATTGTGCATCACGTTATGTCTCCTAGTTGGGCGTATGTGATCAGTACTAATCAAGTTGCATGCTCAAAGTTTAAAACCCTTAATTAAATCAATGAACCGAGTAAAAGATGTTGCATATGTGCAATCCATAGGCTAGTTAATTAGCATCCCTCTCGCCGAAATGCAAACTAGCTTGCCTGCTCCGTCTTGCATGAACGGCGGATGATCGAACCGCCTATACCACATAGATGAAGTCAATTTAGTGTTGCATCAAAATCAACACGGCGCACTTGCATATACCTGCCCCTGACTAATCAAAGCTAGGATGCAAATAAGAAAACCTGCACACTATGCTGTGGTCATGTTGTGGAATCAAATATGCCAAATCACGCATTAGATAAAATTACGCCATTTTAAATGATGGCTAGACCGTATAAATAAACTTAACTAAATTCATTTCATCATATCAAATTCTATATCATGATTGCCTATGCTAATTAACCTGCTACGGCCCCAGGTTAGAATAACCAAAGTGTCCTGAACATCGATATAGATTTAGCTAAGTCAAATAAGCTTTGTCATATTTATCATAATTTCCAAGCGCATCATCCATGCCCAACATAGGCCTTCCAAGTGCCATGCATAATGGGTAAATTAAGTATTGCATCTTAGCTAGATTGTATCCATGAATGTTCATGCCTAGCTAAGTCGTTAAAAAGGGTAGACCAAATTAAATTGGATCATATAGCACCGTGCACGCAAATCCCTGGCCAAACGCTGTACTATGAGTATGCATGCTAACCTTGATAAAATAAATTAATTGCACGTGCCTCGGCCGAGTCAATGATGCGACATATCTTTCTAGGCCATGACAAATTAAATACTTTGGCTTAGCCCAAATAAATATTGCACCATATGCTGAGTACATCTATGAACGGGCATCTAAAAAACATGCTAAATCATGATCTTAAATGATCCAAAAGACTATGTCAAATTTAGTCTTCAAAGTAAATTACGTGCATACATACATGATACTATGCACCAAAAAAATGTCTATACAAACAAACAAATCATTTCCTCGTGGTCAAGATGCCGCATGCTGAGTTAGCTAAATTT
The DNA here is from genome assembly GCF_019320115.1 of Miscanthus floridulus. Classification (NCBI taxonomy): domain Eukaryota; kingdom Viridiplantae; phylum Streptophyta; class Magnoliopsida; order Poales; family Poaceae; genus Miscanthus; species Miscanthus floridulus. The sequence goes on along the minus strand of NC_089597.1, from coordinate 118,080,965 downwards.
AGTGCCATATCATGATATGAACAAATAATAATATATTCACACATGCTTTGCATAGATTAACTACATGCATATCATGGGTCGCTAGAAAGCTAAACAAGCTAGCGACCAATTTTATAAGGAGTATACGGTTAGCTCCTCAACAAATGAAAATGTCATGTTTAAATAAAATAACATGCATCAAGTTCAAGCCTATGCCAAGCATGCATATTCATCCATCCACGGCCACAAGATCGAAGACTTTGTTTTCTTTTGTAGTTTGTAATAGGAAGCCATATGATGTAATCTTATTCTTTATGTACTCATGTTGGAACTCTTAATCAGGGGTGTTCTCTTCGGAGATGTAATTAACACAATTTTTATGCAAATATAAGAATTATGGAAGTATGGACTCGCAATACCTGCTCTCTTTCTCTTTTTGTCCCAATTAAATTTAATCAAAACCAAATTTGTCTCTGCTGACGCGGAGGCGGGTCATAGCCGCCCGTTTCTCCGCCATCAATACTCATATAGTCATATGCATAATATATAATACATAAAACCGGAATGGTATGCTGGAACGCACCGGTATTGACACATTCCAATTCAGGAGGAAAACAAGAAGAGATACGTTTGGTTTGTGCCAAACTGCCAATGCATTCCCTTCAATTTGTTCTTCGATCTCACCTTGAGGCTTGAGCCACATCTTCATCCTCAATTCCGTTTCTTCTCCATCATCGGTATCCTCATGCAATTCAATACTATTGCCAACCCTGTTGAGCACCTGCACAAACAACATCAACTAGAAACTTGATATTGCATGTTCTAAATATTCTAGTTAATAAAGAGATTTCTTAATTTACAAAACCTAGTCCATGCTATCTTATGTACAATACACGACTCCTACTAAATATTTTCAATTTAATTTTAATGAAAAATAAAGTACATAAATATAATACGATAAATACAACTTATTAGATCTCTATAAACCTATTGACCACTAAACCTATGTGTAGATCCTAGGTCCAAATCTAATCCTAGGACTAATTCTTATCAAAATGGTAGGCCTAATTCGATCGGGTCTAATACTCTAACTATAGTCTAAATCTAACCACTAGATAACTAAAGTGTAATACTAGGTATTCTTGCCGATAGATCAAATGTAAAATAAAGTTTGTGCAATGCATCTTAAACTAATCTCAATTTGAATAGCGCCAGGCTATTCCAACTCCCTCAACCCTCTCTCTTTCCTTTCCTTCCCTCCTCTTTATTTTCAAATTATTCTAGGATTTCTAGCGATTTTCTCTCTTTTTATAGGCACGCAACGGAAAAGAGACCGCCACACCAATAGACGACAAAGGCCTCTCTCTTTCAAATTTTATTAACGATGGTGGGTGCATAATAAACCCATAAAAATTAAATTTATTTTTGTTAGGTTTATGAATAAACCCGCTTGCGCCCCTAGCTATGAGTCTGGTGTGAATTTCTTAATGCCGATTCCACTAGCAGTACCAAACAATGCGTTACGATTACACATCAAAATGCATGGAATGTGGCCAAATAATACGAAATGTGTGCAACGGCCAACTTCAGAAAAATATCACTCCAAACAGCTAGATGTTTATACAAATCTACTACCGCCGTTGTTGCAAGAGGCGGTATTTATAAATCGCATTTTTTAGCCTAGATTTGCAAATCTTTTCCGTCCGCAACTATCTATTCTAAGCAGGAAAAATAGTAAAAAATAAACAAAATCAAATCCCGCGAGGTGCAACTGTAACGGTTCCACACACGCCGCCCCGCTGGATCTTCGCCGCGGACGCTTCGCTTCGCCCGCAACTTCCGCATGCACGAGAAGCGAACGCGCGCCGGCACAGGCACAGCTCACCGCGCCACCACGTCAGGGACCTTCCTCTTCTGCGCCTCGCCGCGCCGCGCCGTGGGGACCAGCAGGGGACCACCGCGATATATACAGACCGATCGATCCGCCGAGAGGGCGAGGGATAGTGACAGCCGGGGAACGAAGGAGCGCGATCGACGGAATGGACGTGACGTTCGTGACGCCGGGGGGCCGGGAGTTCACCCTCGAGGTGTGGTACTTCGCGACGGTGCGGGAGATGAAGGAGGCGGTCCACGCGCGCGAGGGCATCCCCGTGGCGTCGCAGCGGCTCTTCCTCGCCGGGCGGGAGGAGGAAGAGGAGAACGACCAGGAGCTCGACGACGCGCGCGACACCGCGCACTACGGCATCGTCCAGGGCTCCCGCGTCCTCCTCGTCCTCCCCGACGACGCGCCGCCCTCGCCCTCCCCGTCCCCCGCGCCCACCGCCGCCGTCGTCGTCCGCGTCGCCGACCCCGAGATCCGGCCGCGCAGCGTCGCGCTCGACGACGTCCCGGCCTCCGATACCGTGGCCCGCCTCAAGGAGCTCCTTCAGGACCGCACCGACGGCGCGCTGCCCGCCACGAGGACGGCGCTCTTCCTCGGCAAGGCGGAGATGGAGGACGGCAAGATGCTGGCGGACTACGGCCCGCCGGCCGACGGCATGGACGTGAGCGCCGTCGTGCGACCGCAGGCCCCCGTGGCGTCAGGCGGCGGCGGCGGCGGAAACGGCGCCGGGTCCAGGAACCAGCAGAGGATCGAGGTGAGCGTCATGTTTGGCGAGACGGCGGTGGCGCTGGAGGTGGGCGCCATGGATTTGGTCCGGGACCTGCGCAAGAAGGTGGAGAGGCTGCGCCTCCCCGTGCGCGACGGCAGCGGCGGCGGATACTTCTTCGTGTACAAGCAGAATGTTATGGATGAGGACTGTACCCTTCGGTGGCACGAGGTTAAGAACGGCGACACCATCGAGATCTTCAACGGCACCGTCACCGGCGGCGCCTGATCGCCCCCATCAGATCAGGGGTTTAACAAAGGGTTTATGCCTTTAGGGTTTGTTTCATCTCCAATCCTGCATTGCCATATTTCAGAGCTTCATCGTTTTAGGGTGGCATGTCCAACAGCGATCGAACAATGCTATGCTATAGTAGGAATTTTTCTTCTATATAAATTCAAATGGTACGGAATGGAAATGTAGGAATGTCCACAGTACCAGGATTTAGTTAGATCCAATTCAAGAGATTTTGTAGATTAATTAATCAAGGGTTGGCAGAAGAACTTGAGAAGTTTCCAAGAATTAAAGATCCAAATCACGAAATTGCATTTCAATTATTTGTGAAAAGGATATCAATCGCTAGAACCCTTGATAAAAGAAAGCAATGATGCTTATGAATCACTCACCTATTCTTCCGAATTATATGTGTCCATGAGATTAATTTTCCTAACATCTAGTTTTCATAACCATCATATTAGCAAGAAACTATCTTTGGGAACTCCTTATCACAATGCATGATTTCAATACCTAAGCCCTAATAATTGTATCTATCATTTCACTCACACCATCATCCTCGTCTATGAATGTCAAGCAGCTGGCGATCTCAACCTCTGCATGACAGCTGGGCCCAACGGATCTCTAGAGTCCCACATTAGATCTGTGCGCATACAGGCAAGACTCCATTGTCTGATTTGCGATAACCGCTAGTGGCTATTTTCTAGCTAGCTACAACCACACTTTGCAACGGGCAAGGCACTTATGAGCACGGTGCTAGGGCATAGTCTTGTCCCCATCTTAGGCCCCACAAACGTGTGGGGCGAAGAAACGCCCTCTCGTCCACCCCTTCACAAAATCACCAATTTCTTCGTGTGATGGAAGTTGTGGATTTCGTTTCTTACATGATAAACGATATCTTTCTTTTTTTTCTTGTTAATTAACGCCCTTATCAAAGCATCTCCAATAGTTCTCCAAAATTAGTTGGTAAATCAATGAGTTTTAGAAGTGGCTAAAAAAAGTTGGGAGTATATTTGATGGCTTTCTCTAACAGTTTTCATAACCTCACTCCTAAAGTATAAAAGACAATCATATGATCTGACTAGTTGGGTCTGCCCCAAGTATATGGCCATATCTTGTTCTGAATCATAAGGTTTAACAAGGGGTTTGTGGTGTTCGATCCGCAATCCTGCATTGGGATTTTAGAAGTTGTTTTGTCTCTTTAATAGATTTCCTCTGCTTTTTAGAAAGCCATAGAGTTTAAAGAGTAATGTTGAGGTCACTAGCTAACAAAGTTGCAAAAGTCAAGAACTGAACTCAACTAGGCAATTACACACAAATTAGATTTCCCCAACATCAGAAAGCCAACCTACCTTTGTCTTGCTAGTCAACTCCAAACACAAAGACCCACAAAAGTGAGGTCTTTGTGTATTTCTTGCAAGGACTACTCTGCTAGTTGTACATGAATTTCTGAGATGATATAATTCTGTATTCACACATTGTCTTTTTTTTATTTTGAAGAGTTAGCTTAGATTATTAGTCTAGTCTCTCAGCTTGATTAAATTGTCCAATGCACTGTAGATCCATGCTTACTTTTCCTTGTCGTGATGATCAGAGATGTCGCATTGTTTGATGATTACAAAAACAGTTCTCTGATGGATTGAATTTGTGTGTTTGGTCCTTCCAGAAGTAGACGTAGATTATTCTATCCCAAGGAATAATATCCAGCAACTACTTGTACTCTACCACTTATTAACAACGATGACACAAGGTCCGTGCCCAGTACGGCCACAGTTTAATCTAAAGGCATTAGGGAGAGTTTCAAACAGCCCCCTCAGTCTCTTGACAAGCAGCAGGCAGAGAGACGGGTGGAGTAGCGCATCGAACTGTCTTGGTGCTTTTTTCGGTTAAAACATGGTAATTTTGCTGTCGGCGTAAAAAAGTTAACCATGAGACATGCTCCAAAAAGATACTTGAAAAGTCTATGCGAGCTTGATAACGTCCTGCATAAGGATCATGTCCAGAGTTTTTTTTTCTTTTTATTTGGCCTTATATATGACTAGCTGCATTATAATTTACACTAAAATACTCTTAACTATAATTCCTATATTAGTAGATTGGATAAGGGCTCCAGCTTTTCATTTTAGTTCATGAGCTCTTATTCAAACTACAGAGTCTATGATATGTCATATGTCTTTTTCAGCAAAAGAACAAGGAAATGTTTCCTTCTATATGTAATAGAGGATTGTGCAACTCAAAAGCTTTAAGAAATTGTCTTCACTCCTTCAGTTTGCCGAAATTGTCTTCATAAAAGGTTCCTAAAGTAAGAAGAGATAAACAATGTATGTCAGAAATAGATTGTTTGGTTATAAATATAAGAAAAATCGTAGCCTTTGCTACCACTATATTCTAATTCTAATACTGCTGTATTTTCAAATTTTCATTGCATAAATATAATATCTATAGGATGTGCGCAGAAGTCATGTATGCTGCTATCAAAGCAAAATGGTTGTTTAGTGTACGGTGGGCTAACATATTATAATGTAATAGGAAGATCATAGCTGTACACTTGTATTTTTCAGGTAAAGAGATCTTATATTTACCTCAATGATACCCTTTGCTTCATTGGTGCTGCTTCTTTGATTTGTCAAGGTGATATATGGACCAGACGAGGTCTGATTCGTTATCGGTTAAGTATAAGTTTTTTTTTAAAAAAAAAAACCTCCGTAGTAGAGTATTTTGGAGAAATTGTGCACTCTTGTTCAAGCACTCATCTTGATCCCAAATGCTGAAAGTTTAAAGTTCATAGAAGGCTTTAATAAATGTTAGTTTTGAAAATAAACTATTTTGTCCCCTCTGACATCGAGTTTGTTCCATATCCATGTACTGTATCCCACAGAATGCTAAACATGCTCTAAATTTGTAGCCTTGCAAAATGGAGCAACACATTTTCAAATTATGCAGTGCTGTGTCAGAATCGAATTGGTGGCCCAATAGTACCACTAAAGTACTAATCAGCAAAAATTACAACGTGTGTAGGAGAGATTGATCAGGAAGCCACTGGATCTGGCAAACATTTCTGCAGGACCATGACAGAGGTTCTAAGGATGACTTCCGGTGTCTAACATATCTGAATATTTTTTATCTAAAGTATACTATTTATCAGTTGAAACAGAGTGCAAGGTTCTAAGAATTTCTTACCTAAGTAAAGGTGTACCTTTCCTAGGGATTGATCAGTTGAAACAGAGTAGTTACCAAAGATTACGACTCTTGAAAGTTACTCTTTTGCAGTATACAGAACTGAGAAGATGGAACCCGAAATCAAACGGGGGATCTAAACCTGTTTAGATGTGAGGTCCTTGTGTATTTTCTTGCAAGGACTACTCTGCTAGTTGTACATGTATTTCGAGAGGATATAATACTGTATGCACACATTGTCTTTTTTTTTTTTGAAGAGTTAGCTTAGATTATTAGTCTAGTCTCTCTGCTTAATTAAATTGTCCAATGCATTGTAGATCCATGCTTAATTTTCCTTGTCCTGTTGATCAAGATGTCGCGTTGTTTGATATAAAAACAGTTCTCTGATGGATTGAATTTGTGTGTTTGGTCCTTCCAGAAGTAGATGTAGACTATTCTATCTCAAGGAAAGGCATTAGGGAGAGTTTCAGACAGCCCTCTCTGTCTCTTGACAAGGGGCAGGCAGAGAGCCGAGTGGACTGTGGAGTACAGCTTTCTTGGTGCTTTTCGGTTAAAACATGTTCATTTTCTTGGTGCTTTTCGGTTAAGAAATGTTGATATTGCTGTCGGCGTAAACAAGTTAGCTATGAGACATGCTCCAAAAAGATAATTGACAAGTCTATGCGATTTTGAGAATGTCCTGCATAAGTATCATGTCCAGAGTTTTTTTTTTTTTTTTTTTTGGTCTTATATATGACTAGCTGCATTACAATGTACACTAAAATTACTATAATTCCTGTATTAGTAGATTGGATAAAGGCTCCAGTTTTTCATAGCAGTTCTAGATCTATAGAGTCTATCATATGTCATACGTCTTTTTCAGCAAAAGAACAAGGAAATGTTTCCTTCTATATGTATTAGAGGCTTGTAACTCAAAAGCTTTAAGAAATTGTCTTCATTACTTCAGTTTGCGAAATTGTCTTCATAAAAGGTTCCTAAAGTAAGAGGAGATAAACAATGGGTGTCAGAAATAGATTGTTTGGTTACAAATATAAGAAGAATCATAGCCTTTGCTACAACTATATTCTAATTCTAATGCATTTTCAATTTTCCATTGCATAAACATTATATCTATAGGATGTTCGCAGAAATCATGTATGCTGCTATCAAAGCAAAATGGTAGTTTAGGTAAACACTCGGTCTCTTTCATAAGTAAACACTCGGTCTTTTTCAGTAAACGAGATCTTATATTTACCTCAATAATACTCCATCCATTCCAAATTATAAGTCGCTTTGACTTTTTTTATACATCTATTTTGCTATGCATCTAGATACATAGTAAAATGGATGAACCAAAAAAGTCAAAGCGACTTATAATTTGAAATGGAGGGAGTAATACCCTTTGCTTCATTGGTGCTGCTTCTTTGATTTGTCAAGGTGATATGAAGCAGAAGAGGTCTGATTTATCTGTTTTTTTTAAAAAAAAAAAAGAACTCCGTAGTAGATTATTTTGGAGAAATAGTGCACTCTTGTTCGAGCACTCATCTTGATCCCAAATGCTGAAAGTTTAAAGTTCATAGAAGGCTTCAAAAATGTTAGTTTTGAATATAAACTATTTTTTTTCTGACATACCAAGTTTGTTCGATATCCATGTATTGCATCCCACAGAATGCTAAACATGATCTAAATTTGTAGCCTTGCAAAATGGAGCAACACGTTTTCAAATTATGCATTGCTGTGTCAGAATCGAATTGGTGGACCAATAGTGCTGTGTCAAAATCGAATTGGTGGCCCAAAAGTACTACTACATATATACAGTGCTCAGCAAAAATTGCAGCCGATTAACAGGCACTCCACAGATTGATCAGGAAGCCACTGGAGCTGGCAAACATTTCTGCAGGACCATGACAGAGGTTTGTAAGGATGACATCCGGTGTCTAATATATCTGAATATTTTTCATCTAATAAAGTTTACTATTATTATCAGTAGAAACAAAGTGCAAGGTTCTAAGAATTTCTTCCCTAAGTATAGGTGTACCTTTCCTAGGGATGGATCAGTTGAAACGGAGTAGTCACCAAAGATTATTACTCTTGAAAGTTACTCTTTGCAGCATCAACCACCCAACTAAATGCAAGTACACACAACTTCTTCTTTTTTTGAATTAAACGGGAGATCTAAACCTTTTTAGATGTGAACACCGGTGGTTTTTGACGATCACTCGAGCAGCACAAAACAAACCGGTTGTTTCTATCACTCAACCAGCACAAATGAAATCTAGAAAACCAGAGCAACCAGCATGACCAATTGAAGAATGACCCAAAGTTCAACTGCATCTTAGTCTGTTGAAGCAGAACTTCCTCTGAACCAACTAACAGAAACCAAGAACCATCAAAACACAAGCAGAATTGTAGTAGCAACGCAATAGAAGATTAGAGCTTCCACTTCAAAAACATAAGCTAACACACACATATAACCAGAAACCAGGGTTCAATTATTTCATTGCACAGTTCCAACCAAACCGCTGCGCAGCAGCAGAAATGTTCACAAACACAACCAGACTGACATAGGACTCAAATTTCTTGGAAAAACATAGGGACTCGATCATGACACGACGACGACATGCAGATAATCTCCATTGGAGGGAGATAAGGCACCAGACTTGTGAACCCTGGAAGGACAGCTGCTCATGGTCCAGGACTTACTGGCCACCACGGAGACGGAGCACCAGGTGGAGAGTGGACTCCTTCTGGATGTTGTAGTCTGCCAGGGTACGGCCATCCTCCAGCTGCTTGCCGGCGAAGATGAGACGCTGCTGGTCCGGGGGGATGCCCTCCTTGTCCTGGATCTTCGCCTTCACATTGTCGATGGTGTCAGAGGACTCCACCTCCAGCGTGATGGTCTTGCCGGTGAGGGTCTTGACGAAGATCTGCATACCACCGCGAAGGCGGAGCACCAGGTGAAGGGTGGACTCCTTCTGGATGTTGTAGTCAGCAAGGGTGCGGCCATCCTCAAGCTGCTTGCCGGCGAAGATGAGACGCTGCTGGTCCGGGGGAATGCCCTCCTTGTCCTGGATCTTCGCCTTCACATTGTCGATGGTGTCAGAGGACTCCACCTCCAGGGTGATGGTCTTGCCGGTGAGGGTCTTGACGAAGATCTGCATACCACCGCGAAGGCGGAGCACCAGGTGAAGGGTAGACTCCTTCTGGATGTTGTAGTCTGCCAGGGTGCGGCCATCCTCAAGCTGCTTGCCAGCGAAGATGAGACGCTGCTGGTCCGGGGGGATGCCCTCCTTATCCTGGATCTTCGCCTTCACATTGTCGATGGTGTCAGAGGACTCCACCTCCAGGGTGATGGTCTTGCCAGTGAGGGTCTTGACGAAGATCTGCATACCACCACGAAGGCGGAGCACCAGGTGAAGGGTGGACTCCTTCTGGATGTTGTAGTCAGCAAGGGTGCGGCCATCCTCAAGCTGCTTGCCGGCGAAGATGAGACGCTGCTGGTCCGGGGGGATGCCCTCCTTGTCCTGGATCTTCGCCTTCACATTGTCAATGGTGTCCGAGGACTCCACCTCCAAGGTGATGGTCTTGCCAGTGAGGGTCTTGACGAAGATCTGCATGCCACCCCTGAGCCTGAGCACAAGGTGGAGAGTCGACTCCTTCTGGATGTTGTAGTCAGCGAGGGTTCGGCCATCCTCAAGCTGCTTGCCAGCGAAGATAAGACGCTGCTGGTCCGGAGGGATTCCCTCCTTGTCCTGGATCTTGGCCTTCACGTTGTCAATCGTGTCAGAAGACTCGACCTCAAGCGTGATAGTCTTGCCAGTGAGGGTCTTGACGAAGATCTGCATGCCTCCCCTGAGCCTGAGGACCAGGTGGAGGGTGGACTCCTTCTGGATGTTGTAGTCAGCTAGGGTACGGCCATCCTCGAGCTGCTTGCCAGCAAAGATCAGCCTCTGCTGATCCGGAGGAATGCCTTCCTTGTCCTGGATCTTAGCCTTGACATTGTCAATAGTGTCTGAGGACTCAACCTCAAGGGTGATGGTCTTGCCAGTGAGGGTCTTAACGAAGATCTGCATCTGCAAGCATTGAGGACCAGAAGAGTAAGCGACCATAAGTTACTATGAATCTAACAAAAACTGATCAACTGTTGAACAGAAAAGAATTCAAAAACTGATCAGCTGTTGAACAGAAAAGAATTGAAACATGAAACAAAGTTGTAGGATCAGCTGCTCAGCATCCTAATTCGAGGGATAGGCAACTAAACTATGAAGCAGATCTTTCTAACAAGTACCAGAACTATATAGCATTTAAAATAAGAGAACCATTACCAAAAAAAATACATGATATATGGTCTTAATCAGAATAGAACAATTTAGCAAAACATGCAGGGACCAGTTCAATCTTCATGGGTTAAGGAAGTGACTAAAAATTGTGCCATGGTATGTACTTGATATATGATTAAACGATCAACTAATTAATTCCAGTGATATATGATTATCATCAGGCATGAGCAGAAGGCACATACAGCATTAAACATACGAACCTGATTCTTACTAACAAGTAGCTATAGTATTTCACATTAGAGAACCACGCAAAGCATACATGGATCAGTAAAATTTGCATTTGTTAAGGAACTAAGCAATTGTGCCATGGTATGTACATGAAACATGATTCAACAATCAACTAATTAATTCCACAGTGATCTATGATTATCATCAGGCGTGAGCAGAAGTCACGTATGGCATGTAATAAGGGTAATAAGTTACCAATATAATATAATCTACTAAAAAGATTAAACAGCAATCTAAGCAGTGTCCCTTTTACAGCCTAGATGAGTGGAACAAACAATATAAACTAAATCGCATAATTGCAACATGAGTACAGGACCAAACAATTAGCCGCAAGTCCCTACACCTGTAACTGATACATGACTATGCAATCAACTAGTTAGTTCCACAGCCATCTATGATTATCATGAGGCATATGAGCGGTAGGCGCATCTGGCACATAAGCTTCTACAGATCTAAAAAGTCCAAACCAAATCACATAATCGTAACGAGATCTGGCAATCAAACGCAAGTCCTGCTGCGGGATCACGCGCAACGGCGCATGCAACATCATCCCAGCCCAACCCTAGAGCGGCAAACGAACCAACCGGTCCAACCATCATATCTACTCGAGCCCACCCGCAGAATCACGCAAGCACGATCACACCAAATACCTTCATCACAGCCCGCAGATCTACAGCACGACCCGCAAATCGACTACAGATCGAAGGACGCGAGCAGGCCATCTCCTCACACGACCTAATCAAACACTACGACGAACACGAACAGGGAAAGCATACCTAATCAAACGCTACGACGAACACAAACAAGGAAAGCATACGAGGGGGTCGAGAGGGGAATCGGAAACTCGCAGCACCTTGAGAGGATCGGGAGGATTCGCTTCGCTTCGATGAATTTCTCCGACGATGGGATTGGGGACTGGGATTTGGATGGACGAGGCAGGGAGGGGATGAAGCCAATTTATACACGGGGGAGCAGGGAGAAAGAGTCCCGTGAGGCTACGGCACCGAGCGGTGTGGGGCCCAGCGGCGAGAGGCGGTTGCGGCGCGGTCTCGTGGAATCCGTCCCCACCGCGCAATTCCGCGGAAAAAGCCAGAGGCCGCCGCGGAGATATCGAGGAGGAGGACGCCGTTTCTTCCCGCGGTTGGTGGCCGTTAAGGATTACAAAATATCTCTAGATCCGGTTAACACCGTTACTATACCGTTTGCTTCAATCGTGCATTGGCTTGATTTTTTCTTTACGTAGACCATTTCAAGTTTTCTATATACCGTTTGCTTCAATCATGCTCATGCATTGGTTCGAGCCCTGTTCACTTGGCTGATAAGCTATGACTGAAAGTACTGTTAGCTGATTTGTTATGAAAAAAAATATTGTTCATTAATTGAAAAAGTACGGCTTATAAGCCCAGCGAACAGGGCGTTGAATTTTTTCCCCGTATAGAACATTTCAAGTTTTTGTATACTATATATATAACGTGGAGCGAATCCTTAGATGGCCCACCACGTCCATTCACGAACACTGCCGACACTTTAGGCACTGTTCATGTTACTTTGAATACGACATAGGCATAGTTCATCTCGGTATTACATTTATGTCTCACATGACGAGAATTAGCACCGCTAAGAATGGTGTGGAACTCCACGTTTTTCGGTCTTTGAATTGAAATCGAGTTTATCGTTGCTCATGGCCATCTACATTCTTGGTCTCTGAATTGGAATCGAGTCTATTGTTGCCCATGCCTCCTCTACGCGCTCGCTAATCCAATCGAACCATAAGCATCTCGCATGTCGAGAATCGGCACCCCACGGAATGGTGCGGAACTCTGCGCTTTTCGATCTTTCAATTGAAATCGAGTCTATTGTTGCCCATGCCCCCTCTACGCGCTCGCTAATCCAACCGAGCCTACTAGCAGCCCATCTATTCCCCCACCGGCCCAGATCGATGCGCGCATGCGGACAGACGATGAATCGGCGATGCAGCCAGCGGTTGTGCGCAGCGCCCCACCGTGGTTGCGCGAGCTGCTATCGGAGGAGTTCTTCGACGCGTGCGTCGCGCACCCAGGGGAGCGCAAGAATGACAAGAACCACTTTTGCGTCGACTGCGCCGCGGCGCTATGCCGCCACTGCCTCCCGCACAAACACGCGCACGACGTCCTCCTCACGCTGTTTCTTTCCACGCTGCACTTCGGCAGTCGGCATGCATGCCGGCCAGCCGTTGCTACCAACAAACCGATCTCAAACTCTTCTCTTTATATATTTGATGATTGACGGTATGTAATGGAACCCAAAGATCTGGAAGTACGCGTCCTGCTTCGTCGTCCGCGTCGATGACTTGAAGCTGTTCAATTGCACTGGCATCGATGACTTGAAGCGATCAGCGAGCGCGGAGAACCCAACCCCTACGCCGCGTGCGCGCGGCCACTCCTCTCCGACCACGACTACTGCTCACTCTTCTGCGAGGTACTAAGGCGCGTGCTACGTGTGAGCCGACAGGAGGTGGCTCCCATGCCGGAGCTGCAAATCGAGAAGAGGAGATCGTCGTCGTCGTCATATGCGAGGCAAAACTGCGGCGGATCGTTCCGGAAGCAGAGCCGGCACAGGCGCCATTTTGTTGACACCCGGGCATTGGCTTGCCGCTTTTTATGGCTGGGCTATTGCATGCATGCCCTACACGTATCCATTTGTTTCCGGGGTCTTTTTGGGTGGTTTTTGGGGTTTGTTTGGCACTGTTCCCACCCCGCTTTGGCTATAGTTTCACCAACAATTCTTTGTTCATTTAGCAAAAGCTTTACCCGAGCCGCCGAGAATAAGGGGCCGTTTGAAAGGGCTTATACAAGGTCTGGCTCCTCCAACTCATACATCGTTCATAATATTGTTTATCGGAGCCGTTTTTCTTTCTGTTCTTCAAATGAACTAGGGACATGTTTTCTTTACCAAAAATAATGGCTCCAGCTATATCAAGCAGGTTCGAAATCTATTATGACAACCAAAAAATAAATATGCTTGATTTAGGATTTAGGTCAATACTAAATTGAACTATAATAATTTGAAACGGAGTGAGTGACTCTTCAGAAGCCGACTAACCAAGGATGACTAAGAACCCTACAGATGGTCACTAAAATCTATCAACGCTTAAAAGGGTTTGAACATCAAAAACAAGATTAGGATGTAGATGTTTATAAAGCTAAAGGGAAAGGCAAAGAAAAAAAAAACATATGTGTTAAAAGTAAGGCCGGACGAAAAGCTCGCAGCTCGTTAGCTCGCTCGGCTCGTGGCTGGCTCGACTCGGCTCGTTATGATAACGAGCCGAGCTGAGCCAAGATTTTAGCTCGTTAGCTATAACGAGCCAACTCGAGCAAGCTCGCGAGCAAAACGAATCAAGCTTTCAGGAAAAAAAGTATCAAAACTTATATTAGTTTTTGTATTACTTCATGTCTTGCACTTTATAATTGACTGGTAACTGGTCTAGATGCATTTTTTTATATTATTATTATTCTCAAACTTTAGATAAATGCAAATATTATATTTTGTGTATTTTTTATACCTGGCTCGCGAATTTAATGAGCCAGCTCGAGCTTTTAACGAGCCAAGCCAAACTGGCTTTCTGGCTCGTTAGGATAACGAGCCGAGCCGAGCTAGCTCGTTATCTTAACGAGCCAGAACGAGCCGAGCCCAACCAGCTTATTATCCAGCCTTAGTTAAAAGCATGCATAAGGTCAAATGACTCCATACACGGATAGAAAAACTGGACGAGAGGGTTAGAACGTACTCCTAGAAGATAATAATCATTTGGAGTTGCATATCCAAAATGTCAACTTTTTGTAAAACGATTAAACATGAATTTACGTGTAGTTTTTGCTTACACAAGAGTGCAAGACATTTGACACTTCGAAAAGGTTGGCAACATCGCATCCAAGATTAAGTTACCTTGAAAATCCCCTATCTATATAAGCTTCAAAATTTATCAACTAAAATATAGACATGAAAATATTATTTCACTAACACTTTTTTTGTCACGAATGATTGTGTAAGTCTTTGAGATATAGTGATAAAGATATATGATCTATTTGGATGGGCTAAAAACAACCTAATTTAGGTGTTGAGTATTTTTTTGGGGGTCTGTAGCCACTAGAGCAACTCCAAAACCCTCTTTATATCATTTTGTGTTGATAGGAGATTTTCAACTACAGTCATCCTCTATTCTTGGTTTTCTCACTAAACAAAGATAGAGAACAAAAATGACTCTCCAAAGTGCGCACACAATATATAGAGAAGCCATTAGATGGAAAGATATAGACATTATTTTTATTCAAATGGCTCGAAAAGAGAATTTAGAGAGTAAGCCTAAGAAAAAATATAAGGGTAAATTTAAAAACGGTAAATTTAAGCTAACTTTAGCTAGCTAGTTATTCAAGTATGTCTATAGAAAAGTAAGGGTACGAATATGTGCTTGTAATTGTGGTCGTGCTCATAATAAAAAAGAAAATAATAGGCTTAGCACTTAATCATTGGTGGTCGTGATGCTATAGAGTTTTATTAAGGGCATGTTTGATAGGCTCTGACTCCTCTAAAAATGGCTCCTGCTCTAGCTCCTCTGAAGGAGCTGAAACCGTTCTAGAAAATGTTTGGCAAAACGGCTCCTTTGCACTAGACGACGTGAACCCACAACAAGGAGCTGCGCGAAGCTCGTTTTTTAGGCTTCTCCTGCGCAGGCAAAAAATAGCTTTGGCTCTTGATCAGCTCTTCATGCGGAGCTTTTTCCAAAACAAATGTTTAGCACAGCTCCTGCAGAAGCCGAAACTAAAACCTCTACGAAAACCTATCAAAGAGGCTCTAAAACAGCAGAACCTAAATTAGCTGGAGTACTCCAAGATGGACCAGAGGAAAAGAGCACGTCGGCATTCCTAGCGTGCCGTGCGCTTAACGGCCACGTCCGTTTGGCCGACGTGACTTTTACACGGCGAAGACACGGAGGGAATCTCACAAGCCCTGCCCTGCGCTCTCGTGGTCCTCCCTCCCAATCTTTGCGGTTGCGTTTTGCTTTCGTCCACTTTTATTTTTCTTTTCATTATTTTATTTGTGAAAGACGTATGATTAGACCGAACGTCCTTGTTCGTGTCAGGGCCATTTCTCAGCGAGAAAAATCGTCAACACACATTTCTTAATCGCGCGAGACAGAGACATTCCGCCTGGTTTCTTCGGGCGTGTGTAGTGGTGGGTCGACTCACCGAGGTCACGTATGACGTATGTACACAACAAGGTGCAATTGAGTTAAATTAAAAAATGTTTTGTTCTCTTAAGCCGAACACATACACCAGCGATCCGGTGCTTTCCGTCCTTTTTCCTCTTCCTCTTCTTTCCGCGTGAATACTATTTTAATTAGAATGAATTGACTCATGTTTGGTGGTCGGCTCCTGACACACTCCATGCATCGGTTTGCTTCAGCAGTGCATGCATCGACTCATGCCAAATAAAATAATTCCATGAGTCTAGAAACACCAGTGGAGAAGCTCTTCTCCTCCTTCGAAGCCACAATCACATACGTAAGCAAAGCAAAGAATATTTTAATCATCTAGCAATAGCAGACAGCAGCATCTCCCTCTCTCGTCGTTTCCCTATTGGAAGGAAAGAAAAATTGGCATTGCTTGGTCCGGCAGACTTGCGCTGATGTAGGGTTCTAATTTAAAAAAAAAAGATCATGAATGATGGAAGGATCCAAGACTCCAAGACCTCCAAAGAGAAAGCGTAGACAATACTCCATCCATTCCAAATTTTTAGTTGTTCTAACTTTTATAGTATGTGTCTAGACGTAATAATATATATTTAAATATATAGTAAAAGTTATGTATTAAAAAATCAGAACGACTTATAATTTAGGAGAGTAAGAGTTATGTTTGAAAAATTCAGTCGATAAGCAAGATTTTCTACTCAAGAATTATCGGGGTTTTTTTAGCGTAAGAGAATGCCTGCCGCTCAGAATGTTTTTTTTTGTGCCAAGTCATCACCTTTTTTTAGGGGAGCCAAGTCATCACCTGCTCGAGTATAAAAAATCCACCAATTAGGCCATGACCGACGACGTCCTTAGAGTTTTGAGTGAGCCTAATACTGCAACAGGCCAGGCCCGAGTATTATACACTGAAATGTAGCCGAACTGAATGCAATGTAAGCTTTCGGGCTAAAATTAGCCCGTCCATTTTTTTAAAGAGAAAGTGTATCTTTCTTCTCTGAGTGATATCTTTTTAACCAGATTTTTTAGTTGGATGTTAGTTTTGAATATAAAGTATTTTTTTTTCTCTGACATACCAAGTTTGTTCGATATCCATGTATTGTATCCCACAGAATGCTAAACATGATCTAAATTTGTAGCCTTGCAAAATGGAGCAACACGTTTTCAAATTATGCATTGCTGTGTCAGAATCGAATTGGACCAATAGTGCTGTGTCAAAATCGAATTGGTGGCATAGTACTACTACATATATACAGTGCTCAGCAAAAAATGCAGCCGATTAACAGGCACTCCACAGATTGATCAGGAAGCCACAGATTGTAAGGATGACATCCGGCGTCTAATATATCTGAATATTTTTCATCTAATAAAATATACTATTATTATCAGTTGAAACAAAGTGCAAGGTTCTAAGAATTTCTTCCCTAAGTAAAGGTGTACCTTTCCTAGGGATTGATCAGTTGAAACAGAGTAGTCACCAAAGATTATTACTCTTGAAAGTAAATCTTTGCAGCATCAACCACCCAACTAAATGCAAGTACACAGAACTTTTTTTTGTGAATTAAACGGGAGATCTAAACCTTTTTAGATGTGAACACCGGTGGTTTTTGACGATCACTCGAGCAGCACAAAACACACCGGTTGTTTCTATCACTCAACCAGCACAAATGAAATCTAGAAAACCAGAGCAACCAGCATGACCAATTGAAGAATGACCCAAAGTTGAACTGCATCTTAGTCTGTTGAAGCAGAACTTCCTCTGAACCCAACTAACAGAAACCAAGAACCATCAAAACACAAGCAGAATTGTAGTAGCAACGCAATAGAAGATTAGAGCTTCCACTTCAAAAACATTAGCTAACACACATATAACCAGAAACCAGGGTTCATTTATTTCATTGCACAGTTCCAACCAAACTGCTGCGCAGCAGCAGAAATGTTCACAAACACAACCAGACTGACATAGGACTCAAATTTCTTGAAGAAAAACATAGGGACTCGATCAGGACACGACCACGACATGCAGATAATCTCCATCGGAGGGACAGAAGGCACCAGACTTGTGAACCCTGGAAGGACAGCTGCTCATGGTCCAGGACTTACTGGCCACCACGGAGACGGAGCACCAGGTGGAGAGTGGACTCCTTCTGGATGTTGTAGTCTGCCAGGGTACGGCCATCCTCCAGCTGCTTGCCGGCGAAGATGAGACGCTGCTGGTCCGGGGGGATGCCCTCCTTGTCCTGGATCTTCGCCTTCACATTGTCGATGGTGTCAGAGGACTCCACCTCCAGGGTGATGGTCTTGCCGGTGAGGGTCTTGACGAAGATCTGCATACCACCGCGAAGGCGGAGCACCAGGTGAAGGGTGGACTCCTTCTGGATGTTGTAGTCAGCAAGGGTGCGGCCATCCTCAAGCTGCTTGCCGGCGAAGATGAGACGCTGCTGGTCCGGGGGAATGCCCTCCTTGTCCTGGATCTTCGCCTTCACATTGTCGATGGTGTCAGAGGACTCCACCTCCAGGGTGATGGTCTTGCCGGTGAGGGTCTTGACGAAGATCTGCATACCACCGCGAAGGCGGAGCACCAGGTGAAGGGTGGACTCCTTCTGGATGTTGTAGTCTGCCAGGGTGCGGCCATCCTCAAGCTGCTTGCCAGCGAAGATGAGACGCTGCTGGTCCGGGGGGATGCCCTCCTTATCCTGGATCTTCGCCTTCACATTGTCGATGGTGTCAGAGGACTCCACCTCCAAGGTGATGGTCTTGCCAGTGAGGGTCTTGACGAAGATCTGCATACCACCACGAAGGCGGAGCACCAGGTGAAGGGTGGACTCCTTCTGGATGTTGTAGTCAGCAAGGGTGCGGCCATCCTCAAGCTGCTTGCCGGCGAAGATAAGACGCTGCTGGTCCGGGGGGATGCCCTCCTTGTCCTGGATCTTCGCCTTCACATTGTCAATGGTGTCCGAGGACTCCACCTCCAAGGTGATGGTCTTGCCAGTGAGGGTCTTGACGAAGATCTGCATGCCACCCCTGAGCCTGAGCACAAGGTGGAGAGTCGACTCCTTCTGGATGTTGTAGTCAGCGAGGGTTCGGCCATCCTCAAGCTGCTTGCCAGCGAAGATAAGACGCTGCTGGTCCGGGGGGATTCCCTCCTTGTCCTGGATCTTGGCCTTCACGTTGTCGATCGTGTCAGAAGACTCGACCTCAAGCGTGATAGTCTTGCCAGTGAGGGTCTTGACGAAGATCTGCATGCCTCCCCTGAGCCTGAGGACCAGGTGGAGGGTGGACTCCTTCTGGATGTTGTAGTCAGCTAGGGTACGGCCATCCTCGAGCTGCTTGCCAGCAAAGATCAGCCTCTGCTGATCCGGAGGAATGCCTTCCTTGTCCTGGATCTTAGCCTTGACATTGTCAATAGTGTCTGAGGACTCAACCTCAAGGGTGATGGTCTTGCCAGTGAGGGTCTTAACGAAGATCTGCATCTGCAAGCATTGAGGACCAGAAGAGTAAGCGACCATAAGTTACTATGAATCTAACAAAAACTGATCAACTGTTGAACAGAAAAGAATTCAAAAACTGATCAGCTGTTGAACAGAAAAGAATTGAAACATGAAACAAAGTTGTAGGATCAGCTGCTCAGCATCCTAATTCGAGGGATAGGCAACTAAACTATGAAGCAGATCTTTCTAACAAGTACCAGAACTATATAGCATTTAAAATAAGAGAACCATTACCAAAAAAAATACATGATATATGGTCTTAATCAGAATAGAACAATTTAGCAAAACATGCAGGGACCAGTTCAATCTTCATGGGTTAAGGAAGTGACTAAAAATTGTGCCATGGTATGTACTTGATATATGATTAAACGATCAACTAATTAATTCCAGTGATATATGATTATCATCAGGCATGAGCAGAAGGCACATACAGCATTAAACATACGAACCTGATTCTTACTAACAAGTAGCTATAGTATTTCACATTAGAGAACCACGCAAAGCATACATGGATCAGTAAAATTTGCATTTGTTAAGGAACTAAGCAATTGTGCCATGGTATGTACATGAAACATGATTCAACAATCAACTAATTAATTCCACAGTGATCTATGATTATCATCAGGCGTGAGCAGAAGTCACGTATGGCATGTAATAAGGGTAATAAGTTACCAATATAATATAATCTACTAAAAAGATTAAACAGCAATCTAAGCAGTGTCCCTTTTACAGCCTAGATGAGTGGAACAAACAATATAAACTAAATCGCATAATTGCAACATGAGTACAGGACCAAACAATTAGCCGCAAGTCCCTACACCTGTAACTGATACATGACTATGCAATCAACTAGTTAGTTCCACAGCCATCTATGATTATCATGAGGCATATGAGCGGTAGGCGCATCTGGCACATAAGCTTCTACAGATCTAAAAAGTCCAAACCAAATCACATAATCGTAACGAGATCTGGCAATCAAACGCAAGTCCTGCTGCGGGATCACGCGCAACGGCGCATGCAACATCATCCCAGCCCAACCCTAGAGCGGCAAACGAACCAACCGGTCCAACCATCATATCTACTCGAGCCCACCCGCAGAATCACGCAAGCACGATCACACCAAATACCTTCATCACAGCCCGCAGATCTACAGCACGACCCGCAAATCGACTACAGATCGAAGGACGCGAGCAGGCCATCTCCTCACACGACCTAATCAAACACTACGACGAACACGAACAGGGAAAGCATACCTAATCAAACGCTACGACGAACACAAACAAGGAAAGCATACGAGGGGGTCGAGAGGGGAATCGGAAACTCGCAGCACCTTGAGAGGATCGGGAGGATTCGCTTCGCTTCGATGAATTTCTCCGACGATGGGATTGGGGACTGGGATTTGGATGGACGAGGCAGGGAGGGGATGAAGCCAATTTATACACGGGGGAGCAGGGAGAAAGAGTCCCGTGAGGCTACGGCACCGAGCGGTGTGGGGCCCAGCGGCGAGAGGCGGTTGCGGCGCGGTCTCGTGGAATCCGTCCCCACCGCGCAATTCCGCGGAAAAAGCCAGAGGCCGCCGCGGAGATATCGAGGAGGAGGACGCCGTTTCTTCCCGCGGTTGGTGGCCGTTAAGGATTACAAAATATCTCTAGATCCGGTTAACACCGTTACTATACCGTTTGCTTCAATCGTGCATTGGCTTGATTTTTTCTTTACGTAGACCATTTCAAGTTTTCTATATACCGTTTGCTTCAATCATGCTCATGCATTGGTTCGAGCCCTGTTCACTTGGCTGATAAGCTATGACTGAAAGTACTGTTAGCTGATTTGTTATGAAAAAAAATATTGTTCATTAATTGAAAAAGTACGGCTTATAAGCCCAGCGAACAGGGCGTTGAATTTTTTCCCCGTATAGAACATTTCAAGTTTTTGTATACTATATATATAACGTGGAGCGAATCCTTAGATGGCCACCGCGTCCATTCACGAACACCGCCGACACTTTAGGCACTGTTCATGTTACTTTGTATACGACATAGGCATAGTTCATCTCGGTATTACATTTATGTCTCACATGTCGAGAATTAGCATCGCTAAGAATGGTGTGGAACTCCACGTTTTTCAGTCTTTGAATTGAAATCGAGTTTATCGTTGCTCATGGCCATCTACATTTCTGGTCTCTGAATTGGAATCGAGCCTATTGTTGCCCATGCCTCCTCTACGCGCTCGCTAATCCAATCGAACCATAAGCATCTCGCTTGTCGAGAATCGGCACCCCACGGAATGGTGCGGAACCCTGCGCTTTTCGATCTTTCAATTGAAATCGAGTCTATTGTTGCCCATGCCTCCTCTACGCGCTCGCTAATCCAACCGAGCCTACTAGCAGCCCATCTATTCCCCCACCGGCCCAGATCGATGTGCGCATGCGGACAGACGACAAATCGGCGATGCAGCCAGCGGTCGTGCGCAGCGCCCCACCGTGGTTGCGCGGGCTGCTATCGGAGGAGTTCTTCGACGCGTGCGTCGTGCACCCAGGGGAGCGCAAGAATGACAAGAACCACTTTTGCGTCGACTGCGCGCGCGGCGCTATGCCGCCACTGCCTCCCGCACGAACACGCACACGACGTCCTCCTCACGCTGTTTCTTTCCACGCTGCACTTCGGCGGTCGGCATGCATGCCGGCCAGCCGTTGCTACCAACAAACCGATCTCAAACTCTTCTCTTTATATATTTGATGATTGACGGTATGTAATGGAACCCAAAGATCTGGAAGTACGCGTCCTGCTTCGTCGTCCGCGTCGATGACTTGAAGCTATTCAATTGCACTGGCATCGATGACTTGAAGCGATCAGCGAGCGCGAAGAACCCAACCCCTGCGCCGCGTGCGCGCGGCCACTCCTCTCCGACCACGACTACTGCTCACTCTTCTGTGAGGTACTAAGGCGCGTGCTACGTGTGAGCCGACAGGAGGTGGCTCCCATGCCGGAGCTGCAAATCGAGAAGAGGAGATCGTCGTCGTCGTCATATGCGAGGTCAAACTGCGGCGGATCGTTCTGGAAGCAGAGCCGGCACAGGCGCCATTTTGTTGACACCCGGGCATTGGCTCGCCGCTTTTTTATGGCTGGGCTATTGCATGCATGCCCTACACGTATCCATTTGTTTCTGGGGTTTGTTTGGCACTGCTCCCCCCCCCCCCCCCGCTTTGGCTATAGTTTCACCAACAATTCTTTGTTCATTTAGCAAAAGCTTTACCCGAGCCGCCGAGAATAAGGGGCCATTTGAAAGGGCTTATACAAGGTCTGGCTCCTCCAACTCATACATTGTTCATAATATTGTTTATCGGAGCCATTTTTCTGTTTGTTCTTCAAATGAACTAGGGACATGTTTTCTTTACCAAAAATAATGGCTCCAGCTATATCAAGCAGGTTCTAAATCTATTATGACGACCAAAAAATAAATATGCTTGATTTAGGATTTAGGACAATACTAAATTGAACTATAATAATTTGAAACAGAGTAGGTGACTCTTCAGAAGACGACTAACCAAGGATGACTAAGAACCCTACAGATGGTCACTAAAATATATCAACGCTTAAAAGGGTTTGAACATCAAAAACAAGATTAGGACATAGATGTTTATAAAGCTAAAGGGAAAGGCAAATAAAAAAACATATGTGTTAAAAGCAACGGAAAAAATAGTGTGCTATTTTGCCGCAATAGCGCCGCTATAGCGGCCCACAGCACTTGCCGCGACGATATTGTTCGTTTCTGCGCTATGTGCGCTATTGCCGCTATAGCGCGCTATCGCCGCCGCTAAACCGCTTTAGCGCCATAGCGCCGCTAAATGCCCGCTATTGCCTGGTTTGCTGGCTGGCCCAAAACTGAAGCGCGGCCCGGTTGAATTTGGCCCACTAATGGCCCGAATAGGGGAGACATACATTAGCAGAGTCATTTTTTGCCTAGAAACCTAGTGCGTGCGTGCGTGCCACTCGATTCCAGCGGCGGCGGCGTGATGGGCGGGAGGCTGGGCGACCGCGGCGGCACGGGCGGGAGGTTGGGCGACGGTGGTGGCTGGGTGACGACGTCGGTTGGGCGACCGCGGCGGCCAGGGGGATTACGAAGCTTGTTCCAAATGAAGACACTCAGGACAAAACTATTGAAGAGCTTCAGCTGTTTCAGGATGCTGAAGGATCCTTTTGCAAAGAAATTGCTAAAAGGCAGTGCAAAAATATCAATTTTGATCCAGGTATGAAAAATTAAAAATTTATTAATTTAAAACAGAAAACTTTTGAGTTTTCTCCTGGCCTTGGTACCTAATATGTTACATTGTCCTTTGTTTTTTGTAATTTAGCTAAGTGGTGGTTGAATCATGGAAGTAGTGCACCAAACCTAAGAAAGTTAGCTGTGAGAATTCTAAGTTTGACATGCAGTTCATCAGCTTGTGAGAGATGCTAGAGTTCATATGAACAAGTATGAATCTGACTTACTAATTTTTGGGTTTATTTCTGCAATTCTTCAATCCTCTTTTTTATTGAATTTAATTATTGAAATAATGAAATCAAACCTATGCAGATCCACACAAAGAGACGCAACAGGCTCCTTCATGACAGAATGAGGGATCTTGTGTTTGTCAAGTTCAACTCAAAACTGAGGCAAAAGAAGGACAACAAGGATAAAGATCCCATTCACAAATCTGTTCTTGATGCTTTAGAAGATGAAGACAATGAGTGGATCACTGGCATTGAGCCAATAGAAGGAGATCCAGAACATGAAGGAGAAACTGGAGCATCATTATAAGGAGCTGCACCACAAGGACAAGAGAAAACTAACAGAGCTAGGAGCAGGAAGAGAAAGAGGTTGATCCCTACAGTTGAGGATGAGGAGTCATCTCCCTCATCTTCTGATGGAGAAGATGACAATGATATGCTATCTAGTTCTGATTCTGAGGCTGAATGATCATTGGATTCATTGCTCTTTTGCTCTGCATGTTTGCTGTGAATGTGGATGACTTGATGCCTTTATGGCTGTTTGCTGTGAACTTATTAGCTTATTACTTTATCAGGAGTTCAGAACTTAATAGTTACTACCTATGTTATGAGTTGATGCCTTTATGGCTGTTTGTGTGTATGAAAACTCATGGGATTATGTTGGCTGTTATCATATATTCAGAATATCATGTTTCTTGTGTTTGTAAAAAAAATAGCGCGCTATAGCGTGTAAATAGCGCCGCTATAGCGTGTACAGGCAGCTGGCGCTACTGCATTTAGCTGCCGCTATAGCGGAGCCATAGCGGCGCTATAGCGCCCGCAATAGTGTCAATAGTGCCTAGAACAGCTTCACGCTAAATTTGATAGCCCGTGATTTTTTTCTTTGGTTAAAAGTAAGGCTGGACGAAAAACTCGAAGCTCGTTAGCTCGCTCGGCTCGTGGCTGGCTCGACTCGGCTCGTTATGATAACGAGCCGAGCCGAGCCAAGATTTTAGCTCGTTAGCTATAACGAGCCAACTCGAGCTAGCTCGCGAGCTAAACGAGTCAAGCTTTCAGGAAAAAAAATATCAAAACTTATATTAGTTTTTGTATTACTTCATGTCTTGCACTTTACAATTGACTAGTAACTGGTCTAGATGCATTTTTTATATTATTATTATTCTCAAACTTTAGATAAATGTAAATATTATATTTTGTGTATTTTTTATATCTAGCTCGCGAACTTAATGAGCCAGCTTGAGCTCTTAACGAGCCAGAACGAGCCGAGCCGAGCCGAGCCAGCTTATTATCCGGTTAAAAGCATGCATAAGGTCAAATGACTCCGTACACCGATAGAAAAACTGGACGAGAGGGTTAGAACATACTCCTAGAAGATAATAATCATTTGGAGTTGCATATCCAAAATGTCAACTTTTTGTAAAACGATTAAACATGAATTTACGTGTAGTTTTTGCTTACACAAGAGTGCAAGACATTTGACACTTCGAAAAGGTTGGCAACATCGCATCCAAGATTAAGTTACCTTGAAAATCCCCTATCTATATAAGCTTCAAAATTTATCAACTAAAATATAGACATGAAAATATTATTTCACTAACACTTTTTTTTTGTCACGAATGATTGTGTAAGTCTTTGAGATATAGTGATAAAGATATATGATCTATTTGGATGGGCTAAAAACAACCTAATTTAGGTGTTGAGTATTTTTTTGGGGTCTGTAGCCACTAGAGCAACTTCAAAATCCTCTTTATATCATTTTGTGTTGATAGGAGATTTTCAACTACAGTCATCCTCTATTCTTAGTTTTCTCACTAAACAAAGATAGAGAACAAAAATGACTCTCCAAAGTGCGCATACAATATATAGAGAAGCCATTAGATGGAAAGATATAGACATTATTTTTATTCAAATGGCTCGAAACGAGAATTTAGAGAGTAAGCCTAAGAAAAAAATATAAGGGTAAATTTAAAAACGGTAAATTTAAGCTAACTTTAGCTAGCTAGTTATTCAAGTATGTCTATAGAAAAGTAAGGGTACGAATATGTGCTTGTAATTGTGGTCGTGCTCATAATAAAAAAGAAAATAATAGGCTTAGCACTTAATCATTGGTGGTCGTGATGCTATAGAGTTTTATTAAGGGCTTGTTTGGCAGGGCCCTAACTCCTTTGAAAATGGCTCCTACTCTGGCTTCTCTGAAGGAGCAGCTCCTCTGAAGGAGCTGAAGCCGTTCTAGAAAATGTTTGGCAAAACGGCTCCTTTGCACTAGACGACGTGAACCCACAGCAAGGAGCCGCGCGGAGCTCATTTTTTAGTTTCTCCTGCGCAGGCAAAAAATAGCTCTAGTTCTTGATCGGCTCTCCATGCGGAGCTCTTTCCAAAACAGACGTTTAGCACAGCTTCTGCAGGAGCCGGAGCTGAAACCTCTGCAAAAGCCTCGCCAAAGAAGCCCTAAAACAGCATAACCTAAATTAGGTGGAGTACTCCAAGATGGACCAGAAATGCCTAGAGGAAAAGAGCACGTCGGCATTCCTAGCGTGCCGTGCGCTTAACGGCCACGTCCGTTTGGCCGACGTGACTTTTACCTGCCCATCAATCCATTGCGCTCTCGTAGTCCTCCCTCCCAATCTTGCGGTTGCTTTTTGCTTTCGTCCAGTTTTATTATTCTTTTCGTTATTTTATTTGTGAAAGACGTATGATTAGACCGAACGTCCTTGTTCGTGTGATCGTGTCGGGGCCATTTCTCAGCGAGAAAAATCGTACAATACAGAAATGGCCGTCAACACACATTTCTTAATCGCGCGAGACAGAGACATTCCGCCTGGTTTCTTCGGGCGTGTGTAGTGGTGGGTCGACTCACCGAGGCCACGTATGTACACAACAAGATGCAATTGAGTCGATACCTTCGATCTTTAGTGGTAGCTCAACTCATCCTATGGGTCATTCAAATTAAAAAAAAGTTTTGTTCTTTTAAGCCGAACACATGGGTGAGCGATCCGGTGCTTTCCGTCCCTTTCCTCTTCCTTCCTCTTCCTCTTCTTTCCGTGTGTGCATGCATCGACTCATGCCAAATAAAATAATTCCATGAGTCTAGAAACACCAGTGGAGAAGCTCTTCTCCTCCTTCGAAGCCACAATCACATACGTAAGCAAAGCAAAGAATATTTTAATCATCTAGCAATGGCAGACAGCAGCATCTCCCTCTCTCGTCGTTTCCCTATTGGAAGGAAAGAAAAATTGGCATTGCTTGGTCCGGCAGACTTGCGCTGATGTAGGGTTCTAATTAAAAAAAAAAGATCATGAATGATGGAAGGATCCAAGATTCCAAGACCTCCAAAGAGAAAGCGTAGACCATACTCCATCCATTCCAAATTTTTAGTTGTTCTAACTTTTGTAGTATGTGTCTAGACGTGACAATATATATTTAAATATATAGTAAAAGTTATGTATTAAAAAAATCAGAACGACTTATAATTTAGGAGAGAAAGAGTTATGTTTGAAAAATTCAGCCGATAAGCAGGATTTTCTACTCAAGAATTATCAGGGTTTTTTTAGCGTCAAAGAATGCCTGCCGCTCAGAAAGTTTTTTTTGCCAAGTCATCACCTTTTTTTTAGGGGAGCCAAGTCATCACCTGCTCGAGTATCAAAAACCCACCAATTAGGCCATGACCGACGATGTTCTTAGAGTTCTGAGTGGGCCTAATACCGTAACACGCCAGGCCCGAGTATTATACACTGAAATGTAACCGAACTGGATGCAATGCAAGCTTTCGGGCTAAAATTAGCCCGCCCATTTTTTTTAAAAGAAAGTGTATCTTTCTTCTCTGAGTGATATCTTTTTAACCAGATTTTTTAGTTGGATGTACACAGGAGAGCAAATTTTACAGCAGCATTAAAAGTTGCTTGCCGTGGTGTTTTTACACTACTGTTTTGGCACTATCCACTCATCTGATTTAATTTTTGAGGGTTAAACCGGTAAAGGACACGTCGACATGGACACGAACCAAGCATGGTTGAAAAACTGCTATTGTTTAAACCTGCACTTTTTGGGGTTAGGGCAGGAAGAGATTTTCGTTTTTGAGCTATATAGGTAAGTTAAAACAAAAGCCATGAAAAGTAGACACATTTTTCTTGAAGGCCATACACGTAAATATCTCAATGTTCCAAGTTCTACCACACACACTTCAAAGTGTGACCCTCTCCAACCAACAGTGGAGGAAAGCAACAAAAGTCCATGGAAATAACTGGAAACAGGTGAAACTATATTCAGTCCATGGAAACAACATGTAACCGCGGTTGCAACGCAAGAGGTTGCAGAGATGGGGATAAAAAAAGTCTCAGTGTCTCTTACCACAGTAGATTTTGTATGTTATCTTATACTCATTGCTAACAACTTCTAGAATTTAGATAGAAAGGTAGAGAATGGTACAATGCATTGTACTGATGAAGATTTTAAACCGCATATTTGGGGTAGTACCTAGCTCCGGAGATTCTTAGATCTAGAGCCCTGTGTTAGTTGATCTCCACCAATAGACCCTTATCGGGCCCTTGCCTCTGCTCCCTGATCGGGGGAGCCCAACCCTAACTGGTTGGTGGGCCCCTGTCGCACAGCACATACAAATAGAGAAGGTGGGGATCGGGGCTCGTTTCACGAGGTTGACCAAAGCCGCCACACCCACCAAAAGAAAACCCTAATCCAATCTAAAGGCCGTACTGCCAGCGACGGGATGTGCCCCACCAACCTCACCCTCGCGCCTGCAGGTTCTCCGTCAGCGCCACTAGACTTCTCTCCACCGCGCTGGATGACTCCTACTACACCGCGGCACCGGCGTCTACGTTGCTGTGCCGCAAAGAGAAACGTCAAGGAGGCTAACCGGATCTACGGTCACACACAGAGGTACTAATCATCGATCCTAACAATGGTACCAGAGCATGGTTGCCTCTGTGTAACCCTAACCCTAATCGGGTAAAAGAAAAAGAAAGAGTGACCGGGGTGGCAGAAGTCACTGTCTATCGGTCGCCACCGCCACCGCGCGGGAAAAGTGCCGCACTGACACGGCAAGAAAGAACAGATCCGTGTTTGGATCAGAGAAGAAGTAAAGAAAGGGGAAAAGGATCTCAAGAACCCTAACCCTAACCCGCACAGAAAGCTCGGGGAAGAAGAAGAGAAAAGAACCGAACACTTCCTTTCGGATCTAAAAACAGAAGGGGTTCACGAACCCTAAACCCGTAAAAGCCTTCAACGGGGAAGAGAAACAGTACCTAGAAAGTACCCCCATCTCGATCTTGAATCCAAAACAGAAGAAATCAAAGAAAAGAAAGGAAGGAAAGAAAAGAACAGGGGTCGGCACACGAACCCTAACCCTAACCCTAATCCCCACCTTCGGTTCAGAAAACAGAGATCAATCCAAATCGGAGAAAGAAAAGGGGAAGAAGGGAAGAGATTCGGATGAACTCCGAAAAGGAAAAGAAATCAAAAGAAAATGAAACCCTAACCCTAGTACCTCGAATCGGGTTAATCCCAAAAGAAGAAGGGGAAGGGGGAAGAAGGGGAAGGGAAGAGATTCAGAACCCTAAACCCCTCATCCCAATTGGAATCAAATCCGAAAAGAAAAGAAAGGAAATTCAAGCGAAAAGAAAAAGAACAAAGAAAAGGGGTCGGCACACGAACCCTAACCCCAATCGGTCAAACAAAGAAAAGCAAACAAGATCTAGATCCGATTGGGGAAGAAGAAGAGAAAAAGAAGGGTTGGAACCCTAACCCTAACCCTAGTTTCCCATTCGGATGAACTCAAAAAGAAAAGGAAGAAGAACAATACAAATCCGAAGGGGAAGGGGTGGATCTACCTCGCCGTGCGTCGGGTTGTCCCTTCGTCGGTGCGGGAGAAGAAACCGAGCGGGGGTAGCTAGCTTGCCGGGCTCGGCCAAGGGGGCGCCGCGGCCAGGCCGCTCGATGGCGGCGTGCTCACCAGTTGGGGAGCACGCGCGCCGGCGAGGGGGCCGGCGACGGCGCCATGGTCGCTCCTCCATCTTCGCTCGCTCTCGGTGTCTCGCTGTGGCTGCGCTAAGGTAGAGAGAGGAGAGAGCGACGAAGAAGAGAGAGAGAGCAACGAAAGGAATGAACACTAGGGTTTGCTGACCGCGGCCGAAGGAGGCTTTTATTCGGCCGAGATGAACGGATGGCCGTCGGATGAGATCTGACGGTGATGGAAGCAAGGGCCGGTTTTCAGCCCAGGCGGGCGCGAGCACGCGCGGCACTTTGCCGGCCCAGGCCCAGGTTGCGGCCTGGGTGCGGCCTGTGCGCGCGCGGACAGATGGGCCGAACCGGCTTTTGACGTTTTTTGGGCCGACAGAGAAGGATTGAGCCTGTTATCTCTTTTTTCATTTTCCTGGAAAATTGAAAAATGCAAATTGGCTCAAATGAAAAATAGAAAAATGATTTTTCCCGTGGGTAAAATTCAAGAAATTGAGTATACGTTTTCCGCTGCTAAAGAAAAAGTATATTCTCTAGTGATTTTGAACCGACGTGATATTTAACTGGAGAAAAAGAAAGTTTTTCCAGAAAATGTTTATTTCCTGGAAAATGATTAATGGATTAAAGAAAATAGAAAAAGCAATTTTTCCCTGGGGGTAAAATTCAAGAAAAAGAAAGTTTTCCACAGATAAAGAAATTATTTTATGATGTTGTTGTTTTCTGACCAACGTTGTTAATAATAATATCATAATGTTAATAATTTATGCATTAATTCTACTTCTGTCCAACGGTGATGTGGAATTAGTGTATAAGAACATATGTTAATTTTAATGATTTATGCATTAATTCTATTTCTGCCCAACGGTGATGTAGAATTAGTGTGTAAGAACAGTTGTGAAAGTTAAAGATTTATGCATTAATTCTATTTCTGTCCAACGGTGATGTAGAATTAGTGTATAAGAATAATTGTATGTTTTGATTTTGACCAACGTTGGAATCAAGGCATGCAAATGGTGTTATTTTTATGTTAAGAAAAGTTTTGACCTGGTTTTCATCTTATCTAAGGTGGACTGGGTAGTCACCTCACCGTGTTCCACTGAGATTGTGGCACCAGTGAGGGAGACAAAAAGAGAATGATGCCACTTAGGCAACTAAAGAAAGGGATTTTGAATCCCAAAAGACATCATATGGCTTTTGAGCATAGGAAGTGGGTCACTGTAAACAAGAAATGTTTGACTGTGATAAAGAACATGATTGAACCTGTAATTGTGGGTTCAATCCTAGAATGTGACATGGTTACCGAGTACCTCGATAGAATAAAGAGTCAGTTCACTGGCTCTTCAAAGACATATGCCACTTAGCTGATAAAGCAGCTGGTCACAGAGTGTTAATCAGGAAAAGGTGGCATAAGAGAGCTCACGATGCGTTATCGAAATTATGGCACTGTCGTTTAGGCCATATTTCGAGGAGGAATAGAAAGACAAGTTAAGAATGATATTCTTTCTCCATTAGAGCTCTCGGATTAAGTTCAATGCAGGGAATGTATAAAAGAAAAGTATGTAAAGAAGATTAAGAAAGATGACAAACGAAGCGCAGGAATTTTATAGATTATTCATACAGACATCTGTGATCAGCTTTCCTGTAAAGAGTATAGATGGTTATGATTCGTTCATAACATTCACATATGAGTACTCCCATTATAGCTATATTTATCCAATCAAAGAAAGAAAAGATGTACTGGATAAATTTAAGATATTAAAGATTAAGATAGTCAGGTCTGACCGTAGGGGAGTACCGCGGTCGACATACCCTAAAAGAATGGCATAGTAGCCCAGTATTCTATACTGGGTGAACCTCAGCAGAATAGAGTAGCTAAAAGAATCAATCGTACCCTAATGGATATGGTGGACAGTATGATAAGTTACTCCACCTTACAGTTGAGCCTGTGGATGGAGGCGCTAAAAACCCTATTCATATTCTCAAAAGAGTACCAAGTAAATCGGTGCCCAAAACACCGTATGAGTTGTGGATAGAAAGTGTACCCTCACTAAACCACTTGCGTGTGTGTGGGGGAGCCCTGCTGAGGCTAAAGTATTTAACCCAAATATTGGGAAGTTAGATCCCAAAACAGTAAGGTACCATTTCATTGGCAACACAGAAAAGTAAAAATGTTTTCGTTTTCCACTGTCCAGAGAGACATACAAAGTTTGTGAAAACGAGACACGTTGTTTTCCTAGAGGATGAAAAGATGAGGGGGAGCATGGTAGCTCGAGTAATTGTCCTTGAAGTGAAGCGGGTGTATGCGTTCACTCCAATGATTCATGAGCCATTTTTCTCACTACCTGCTATAGCTGTACCGACAGTGCTAGATACTGTGGTGCCAGCACCTATTGTTATCCCACCTGTGACAACAATGAATGACGATGAGGAACCTGTTCCTCAGGATCCTATAGAACCTATTGCTACACATGAGGGGGAGCAACAACAGCCTCAAACAAAAGTTGTGCCAAATGTGGAGGCCCCTAGAAGGTCTCAAAGAGTTAGAAAATCAGTTATTTCTGCTGATTATGAAGTGTATAACACTAAGGAATTTCAAATGGAGGATGATCCCACCTCATTTTAAGAAGCCATGAGAAGTGATCATTCATCAAAGTGGCTTGAGGCCATGGAAGATGAAATGAAATCGATGAATGTCAATAAAGTTTAGGATTTGGACATAATTCCTAAAGGAGTTAAAACAGTAGGCTATAAATGGATCTACAAGACTAAACATGACTCTCAAGGGAATATAGAGACATATAAAGTGTGACTTGTGGCAAAAGGCTTTATGCAAAGAGAAGGAATTGATTACAATAAGACATTTTATCTAGTCTCTTGTAAAGTTTCTTTCAGAATCATAATGGCATTAGTGGCACATTACGATTGAGAATTACATCAGATGGATGTAAAGACGGCATTTCTCAATGGAGACTTGGAGAAAAATGTTTACATGGCACAACCAAAAGGTTTGTCATGGAAGAAAAAGAACGAATGAGATGCCGCCTAAAGAAATCCATTTATGGATTAAAACAAGCTTTAAGACAGTGGTACTTGAAGTTTGATCAGTCAATAAAGAATTTTGGGTTTTAAAAGAGAATATAGAGGACAATTGTGTCTATGCAAAGTTTAAGAATAGGAAGTTTATCTTCCTTGTCCTGTATGTGGATGATATCTTACTTGCTAGTAGTGATGTCAGTCTACTACAGGAGACAAAGAAGTTCTGTTCTCAAAACTTGATATGAAAGATCTTGACGAAGCCTCGTTCGTTCTAGGGATCGAGATTCACCGAGATAGAAGAAAAAGGGTATAATGACGGTCACAAAAGACATACATGGAAAAGATCTTAAAGAAATTCAGTATGCACAAATGTAGTCCCTCACCTGCTCTTATAGTCAAGGGCGACAGATATGGAGATTTTAAATGCCCCAGGAACCAATATGAGCTCAATCGATAAAGTGAAAGTGGTTCCATATGCTTCAGCTGTCGGAAGCTTGCAACATGCTCAAGTATATACACGCCCTGACTTGGCATTTGTTACCGGGTTTTATTTGGCAGATTCCAGAGCAATTCTGGAATAGAACACTAAAATTAGTAAAGAAAGTCTTGTATTATTTGCAAGGAACGAAAGGCCTCATGATGATATATAGAAGATCTGATTCACTCCATATGGTGGGATATTCAGATTCTGATTATGCGAGAGTGAATGCATATCCAGACGTGGATTTTCTATCATCTCGCAAAGGGGAGTTATTTCATGAAAAAGCTCAATGCGAACCGTCAGTACATTGTCCATAATGTATGACAGTTTGTAGCGTGTTATGAGGCAACGGACAGATGAACTGACTAAAGAAATTCATACCCGGTTTGAAGTTGGTTGACGATATCTATAAATCACTAAAGTAATACTGCGATTATAATCTGACAGTACAGGATGCTCACAACACAAGTCAAGTGGTGCTGCCAAACACATTGACATAGAGTATTATGTTGTGAAAGATAAAGTCTGGGATCAAGTCATAAGTCTTGAGCATATAAATATAGAAAGGATGCTCGCGGATCCGCTTACAAAAAGCTTACCACCCAACATGTTCAGAGAACATGGTGTTCAGAGAATATGTAGCTAGCAGGTTTAAGGGAAAGCCTCAAATATTCCTGGACAAAAGAAGGCCCAAAAGATAAGTATCTATTTCAGAATAGAGTAATGAGTTGTAGCTGTTAAGTCTATCGGTAATAGACCGTGACGATGAGACATGCTCTATGAGCTAATCTGTAATGGAATGAACAAAAGTAAATGATATGAAAATGAAAGATGGAATGAGATCAAGGGGAGAATGTTAGTTGATCTCCACCAATAGGCCCAACGGTCTATTGGGCCCTTGTCTCTACTCCCTGATCGGGGGAGCCCAACCCTAACTGGTTGGTGAGCCCCTGTCGCACAGCACATACAAATAGAGAAGATGGAGATCGGGGCTCGTTTCACAAGGTTGATCGGAGCCGTCACACCCACAAAAAAAAACCCTAATCTGATCTAAAGACCGTGCTGCCAGCGACGAAATGTGCCCCACCAACCTCACCATCACGTCTGCAGGTTCTCCGCCAACGCCACTTAACTTCTCTCCACGACGACGCTAGACGACTCTAGTATACCGCGGCACCGGCGTCTATACCGTGAAGAGAAACGTCACGGAGACTAACCGGATCTACGATCACACACAGAGGCACTGATCATCGATCCTAACACCCTGAGCATTAGAACATATTTGATTGAGCAACTTTGTTATTATTTTAGTTCATCAGCCTGTTCGTTTGATCCGGCTCCGCAAGGAGAGCCGCGGGAGCGCCCTCCGAGGAAGCGCTGCTCCGAGGCGGTGCCGTATGCACAATCGCACCCGCCGGCCCTTGAGAAGATGGTGGGTTCGGCATTGGTGTTTTTTTTCCCTTTTCGTTCTACAGTAGATTTGTTCGTTCCGTTCTGTTTTCGTTTCCTGTTTTTTTCTATATCTTGCGGGTGTAGTTGGGGAACCTGACGCAGTTGGCGGCAAGGTTATACTCGGATGAGAGCAGCATGCAATTTGAGGCGGCCAGGGAGTTTCGGAAGTTGCTCTCGATCGGTGTGTAGCTTTCGTCACCTGATGCGACTCGCAGAAGTGGGTATCTTCCTCTTTGATTTGTTGCTTCTTGGTAGAAATTTTTGTTTCTTATCCAATTTCTGTTTCCTATGCGTCCGGCCATCTTACAAATTTTTATTCTTGTTGTGTTTGAAGGGCAAAATGGCAGATTGGATCTTGAGATTTATGCTATGCATCAATCATGGATTCATGTCCAAACGTGACTCAGCAATGGTGGCCATGAATGATTTCCTTTTTCTGTCCCCGTGAATCATGCCAACAAGGGTGCAGACTGCTGACTAGCCTTCAACTGACCAAGGAGCAGGTTCGGACTGATCATCGCAATCCATCATAATTTGTTTTTTTTTGCTTGCTACGTTCCATCTTTATTATCAGAGTGTTTCCAGATTGAAAATTTGTTTCTTCTTGCAGTATGATGGGCAACTAACGAGTCAATGTTATGCAGCAACTTCAATTTGATTATTATACAGCCTGTTGTTCATGTAGTCGGTCTCTAATCAAACGCACTGGGATAAGCACAAAGAGAAAGGTCATGAATGAGCCAGGGGCTGTGGAGGAGCTTGCCATCCAATGGCTGGATTACGGCTGCTGTTATTCTCTTCCCATCTATTTAGGACTCTTTCACATTCTCATATGCAAGGTAAAACTGCAGTATGGCGTTTGGACTTTGGATCTCTTATATTTGTTTCGCTGTACAGGTGGCCTGGGTTTCAGGCATTAAAATATTTTGTTTACACAGGTTTATGCTGATTGAGATAGCTCACTGTCGACATATGAAAGGCAGGAAAGGGGATGAGAGGTATCCAAAGTCCTGATGAATTTATGGATTTTGTACTAAGAATTCATAGCGAAAGTGTAGTATCATTTGGTGTAAACGGAGTATCCGTTACAAAGAATATTACATGGACTGTTCTTTGCATTAAATGAAAATGGAGTTATTGTAGGGTTTGTTTCTAGAGGCTGAATTAAATTTGGCCAATATAGAGTATTTTCCTGCTCACCCTTTTCATTTCTTTGACCTTTGTTTTAACTTGTTTAAGTATTTGCTGATAGGCTGATGATTATTGTGTTGTTTATAGATGCCAAATGAGGCAAAGGAAAAGTTCAACAGACTGCAGATTCTTATCCTTTTACTTCCAATCACTTTACAGGTAATATTATTGCAATATCAGTATGCAGGTATTGCGATACCAACATCACTTTACAGTGAATAAGTTGAAACTGTATCTAGATAAAAGCTAGATCACATTTAGTTGTTTAAATTTGCATCTTAGTGGCCTGGAGGTGTGGTTTGGAATAACCATCATTATATATTGAGTATATTCTGGTGGTTGTGCATGCCTACTTGTTGGAAAAACAACATTGACCATAAGCTGATCATTTTTACTGATTACTAATGATTTACAGGTAAATTCATTTGCCTTCTGTCCAAATGTAGAGGTTGCATGCAGATATTTTACTAGAAAACCACTCTAGAATTCACTATGATCGCTAGGAGATATTTTGGGCTTCAACTTAGGTATGAGCAATTTCACTTCTCACTCGCAGGACACCTCATTTGATCATATCATTGTGAAGTGCAACATCACTAATTACAATATAGCAGCTATCTGTTTTTTTTAAGCACAAGTACATAATTTTTATGGGGATTGTTTCATCAGCCCTAAACCATGGTATTTCATTTCTGTAAATATGGTAGTGTTGAGGTATCAATCAGTCAAAGACCAAGGGCATTAGTGAAATCATTTTTAACCCTTTTGCCAAGATTCCTCTATCAGTTGATTAGGGTTATGCTAAGAAAGAATATTACCAAGCTAAATAACTAGAAATTACAATTTTTGACAATTTTACATGGTCAAAAATAGTTGATCAAATGATATTGCAAGAAGAGGGTAATATTAGCTCCTGTTTGAGAATACTGAAAAGGGACTGCTACTTAAAATTTGATGTTTCCATCCAATATTGACTTTTCAGTATCAGTGACACATTGGGTCAAATTTGAACATGATTAGCCTTAATTCCATTTTACTCTTTGTTGCTGTTTTTTTCTTGCTTGGAATATATTGGGTTAATAATTTTATAGAACTATTTTTTTGCTTGATAACATTGCTTAATGTCTAAGATATATTCTTATGTTTTTAGGTTCTTGGGAACAAATACCAAAGTAAGCCTCTTCAAATAATTGACGCTAGATAAGTGATGTTCAATCTACTACTTTCAGGGAATTTGTTTCCTTAATTGGTCGCTTATGATTATTGTTTCATTTGTAAAAAAAAATGCTCAGTGAATTGCCGGAATTCCTTGGTGGCACTTGTCATGCCTATGAATTTCTATGGTTGTTATTTACTGTGTGACTCTTATTAAATGTACCAAGCTCCAAGAGCACATTTTATTAATGGAAGCGTAAATTTCTCTTTATAGTTTTTATCACCAGAACAATTATAAGTATTGTTTCCCGTAGCGTTTCATCCATTTGAAATTGGTATATGAGATTATGGAGAATATGTGTTTGATCAATTTAGAGTTGGATGAAATGAACGGCAAAACCACTAGACCAGAGTGACAACTGTGAGTTCAACGCCATGGTGGTGACCGGCAAGAGTTGGTTTAGGTAGAGGCGGAGCGCGGCGCCGGCGAGAAAGGCATACTGTTTTTTTTTTTTTTTGGCTCTACCCGGCACAACGCAGGCATAGCCGAGTGGCCCATTTCTAATGCTGACGGTTGTGGCTGTATCTATGGCACTCACTTTTGTCGTACAAGGCTTTGTATCTATATGACTTCTGATTGCAGTTCATTGATGGATATATCATGCTTCTGAATTCCATCTTAGAGCGGCTCAGTTTTTTCATCTGAATCAAAATCGACTACAACATTGCTTGAAAAAAAAACTAAGCTGTCTTCTCTGTGCACTTTATAATTCACATTCCACATACCATACTACAAACTGTTATCACAGGATCATTAACCAATATATGTCTTCTTGGCAGATAAAAGACACAGTGACTAACATGCAGTCCATTGTTTCTCAAGAGGCTGTTGCTAGAAAGCGAAGTTGACAGAAAGGTCAGTTTTCAGTTTACATATAGACAACCTGATTTTGTCTTCAATTTCTTTATGCCATTCACTTATCCTCAAATAATCTACTGCTATATGATTGCCAAAAAAAGAAGAAGGAAAAAACGAGAAGAATACACATTGCATTTGCTACACTTAGATTTATATATGACTTACCTTCCATTTTTCCATGCTTCCTTATCAATTTAGCTTTTCTTGCATAAACTAAGTATCTTCATTGTGAACTCCGTAAATTAAGACAGACCGAGCTGAATGTTTTACAGATATTTGCATCACCAAATATTCTGGCGCTCTCATTAATTCTAATCATAAATGATTGATATTCAGCCTTTATGGATCACTTCTTTGATGCTTCCATCAGTACTTTATACAATACCTTTGCAGACAAAAGATAGTGATGATCAATTGGAAGGCAAAAGAAGGTAAAATGAAAGAACTCGCTGCAGCTTTAGAAAATGAAGCTACACTGCAGGCCCCCTCCCCTGTCCCCCAGTAAAAGTTTGGACTTACAAAAATGGCATGTGTTTACTTATGATCAATCAGACTTTTTGTACAAAGGGACAAAAAAACATCTGAGTGTTTCATGCATCTTCTGCAGGCTGAGAACTGAAAACTGGTCAACCAAAAAAGAAAAATGCAAGAGAGCTGGTGTTGATAAAAACCAAATCATCACTAAGAACACCAAGTGATTTAGATAAGCTTCTGCCTATAATCTTTTATGTAGCCACTGCAAATCCATTAACACTAATCAGTCTCATTCGACCTTCATATCTTGTAGCCCAACAATGAAACCCAGTCATGGTTACCTTTGCTAGCAGCTGTTCCCCAACTTGTGCAGTGGCAAGAACTACACCTTTCGCAATGTATTTGGAAGTGTTCTAGGTTCTAACTGATATTTTTGAGCAACGATGACTCAAACGATGCCCCACTTCAAATGACTATACAAATACAAAGCTAGCCATCACTGAGGATGCTTTAGTCAACAATAATCTAAACAATGTTCTCTTCTCAGTGCCTACAAAATCTATCTGTTTGTAGCTAGTGTCCAAAGTTGCAAATGTCATTTTCTCATCTATGCAATTTTGAGAATGATAAGCTGGTGGATCCATAAGTCGTTTTTCTCTAATGGATGATCTGACCATGCATCTGCTGTCATTTGACATGATGCTAAATAGCCTCTTGGTCTTGGAAACATCTTAAATCTGAATCTCGTGTGGATGTTTCTTATCCGGTTGGTTATTTTTTACAAAGTTCAACTTTGATGAACTTCCATTATAAAACACATTTGAACCTACAATCAAATAGTGACATGTACATGTGGAACCAAGTGAATTATAACCAAAGCCACTATGCAAATGTAGGAACGAGCGCACCTTATAATCATTGTTCGTATCCGAAGGTGCCTTCGGATACGAGCAATGATTATAAGGTGCGCTCGTTCCTACATTTGCATAGTGGCTTTGGTTATAATTCACTTGGTTCCACATATACATGTCACTATTTGATTGTAGGTTCAAATGTGTTTTATAATGGAAGTTCATCAAAGTTGAACTTTTGGTTGTTTTATATAGGTTTGCCGGTGCATTGCTACGGAACTGAAACAGAGTCTGGAGGTAGCGCGAGATGATCCACATGTGGATCTGAACGTCACTTGTGTTTGTTGCCGGAGAATTTTAGAATAGAAATGTTGATAATGTGATACGGTAAATCTGATATGAAAATGTATGCATTTCCAACCTATGATAAAGATTGTTTCTCATGGGTGTTTTCGGCTATTTGCTGTGTCAAACTGGCGGGCCTCCTAGGACAGCCGTTCCATCGTGATGACTCTTGGAAAAGGATATATTCCATGGGCCTGTTTGAAAGAATTGCTGTCTAATTTAATTTGTGGACTTATTGAAGGATATATATCCTTTTTCTTCTTTGATTGATTGTTGGCGTGGCTAAATAAATCATTTCTTGGGCACTGCTATATATATATGGAGAATTGGAGATACTATTAAAGTTTGAGAAAATGTGTCAAGAGAACACAGAATTTTCTCCACTATTTTCAAAGGTAGCACCTACTACTTCTCTGCAGACGGGTTCCATAGTACTATTGTAAACTACGAATAGATATCGTTTTCTAGACTACTGAGCAAGCACTGTACTTGAACTTGTGTGACTTTTAAAAATCTTGTATTTAACACAGGTCTTGCCATTCCTGTCTCCTTTTTCTATGTTATTTTGACTGCCGCGCCCTCGTCCGTGAGCGGTGGGTTTCGTGTCTCAACGGCAACCATGAGCCACGCGGCCCACGCCCATCACCCACCCCGCGTGAACTCGACCGTTCGGCCACCCAAACGACGCCAATGCAAGCAGCTCGTCCCCGGCTTGCCGCAGCGCATCATGCATCTTCGAGTTCGACTCGCGCGGCGCACTGCTGCCTGGCTGCCTGGCTCGCTCGCTCACTACATCGTCTATAAAAGAGGCGGCAGGCACCACCGTCCGGCCGGCCCATCACTTGGCATCTTCCACAACACGTACGTAGCTAGTAGCTCGCAGACGAGCATCGCCAAACCACAGAGTAGTGCTAGCGACCGCTCCACCGATCGAGACCATGGTGATGAAGCAGCTCGCCGCGCTAGCAGGCGTAGTGGTGGCGCTGGCGCTGCTGGAGCCGGCGGCGGCCGCCGGCGTGAAGTTCAGCAGCGACGCCCTCAAATCCAAGAATACAGCTGCCACAGTGACTTCTCGGACTTGAGGTCTTTGCTGCTGAACTTGAGGCCGACGGCCGCCGCCGGCTCCAGCAGCGCCGGCGCCACCACGCCTGCTAGCGCGGCGAGCTGCTCCATCGATCACCATTTCAAGTAGTGAACAGCAACTGCAAGGAGTTGTATTGTGTTTGCATAATCAACGCTTCAATTCGAGTGTGAATGAATGAATACACTAGCAGCTGATTGATCAATCTCTATTTTTTCCCTGCTGCTATGG
The DNA here is from genome assembly GCF_019320115.1 of Miscanthus floridulus. Classification (NCBI taxonomy): domain Eukaryota; kingdom Viridiplantae; phylum Streptophyta; class Magnoliopsida; order Poales; family Poaceae; genus Miscanthus; species Miscanthus floridulus. The sequence goes on along the minus strand of NC_089597.1, from coordinate 118,039,995 downwards.
CTGTAGGTGTACGGCGAGTCGGCGACCCTTGCTGGAGGAAGGCTCCTACGAGGTTCTGCAGATCAAGCTCTTCAAGAAGGAGAACGAGGAGAAGCAGAAGCTGGACTAGACCCTGTTCTGGTCTCCTGGAGCATCAGTAGCTGACTAGCAAGTGGAGGATGAGCCTCCACAGGTAGGGTGATTCCTCATTTTTTTACTTGCCTCTCTCAAATTCTCATTTTGTCATCAGCATTTAACAGCCAACCCAAGTAGCTGTGCTACCACCAGATCCACAAGCCATCAGCATATTTCTATTGCTCTGCTGCATCGTATTCCTTTGGTTACCTTTGGTAAACTGATGCATATGGATTTCGGATGTGCCAACTCCATCTAATGCACTTTGATCTTTTTAGCACTATAACCTATTGAGCTTTTGATTGATTTTATGTTCAGTTTCAAGGCACAGCCTTGTCTACACTGTAGCCTTAAATGTTTCGTTAAAAAAAAAGAGGTTGCGCTTGATTTTAGCTAAGAAAAGAAGTATGTGTCTGACTTTTTTTTAGTTCTCCAACATTGATCAAAACCTTAGTAACTCACATTTTGTTGTATATGATTTCAATGCAGAAAAATATCATGATGACAGCAACAAAACAAAAATAAGGTAGTACTCTCAAATTTGATTGTATTGGTTCAATCGTACACATGGAATTTGGTCATTCAATCATTCATGCTAGCCTCAACTAATTGGTATAGTCATTTGTTCAATGTTCTCTAATTTCTTCTCTGCCGACATTTGGAAAGGGTAAGAAATTAGTTATCAAGGAGAGTGGTGGTTCTCTAATTTTTTCTCTGCCGACATTTGGAAAGGGTAAGAAATTAGTTAGGGCATGTACAACGGTCCCTTAGCCCCGTCTCTTCGTTGCATCTTTTACAAAAAACACCCCGTGCGAGCCTGGAGACGGCACCGGCGTCGCCTCGCGAGACTACGGGAACGTCCTGTTCTCCGATGCATAGAAGACAGCTCCAGCAACGATGTACGGCCGAGTCGACGGCGCATGGATCTCGTGCGCGCGGGGGCTCTGGTTTGGTCGCGCGTGTGAGGGACTCCGCTCTCTTCGTCGCCCAACATGTCGAACGCCTTGGCCAGGAAAAGCAAGGAAGTCACCGGATCTACGAAGAGCAAGGGCGCCTCGACGGCGACGGCGGCGGCCGAGACCCTTCGTCGCGGTTGTGGTTCGGCGGTGGCTCCTCTCCCACAGCTCTCCCCCAAGGTCAAGCTCGGGATGGGCCACAACGGCCATGTGGCGAGCTCGCTGGTCGCTGCGTACGCGGCCGGGGGTAAATTTTCTTTGGTTGTCATGATGATGTATGGAGTTGCAGAAATGCCAATGCATATTACCTTGAAAAAAATTCTAATTTCTTTGGCTTCATTTTGTGTAGTCAACGTAGCTGTGAATCCATTATCTATCAAATAGCAACACAATGGTATACAAAATGATATTCATGAATGATCTTGGCTACATGCAAAGCATTAAACAGTTTGCAGATGACCCCTTATCTGTGGGTTGTACGATCTATCTTTCTAACTGTCTGTACACCAAATTCGAGGCTCTTACAGACGACCTTCTGTCTGTGGGTTGTATATGCCCTTAGCAAGGAGAGTGGGATACCTCTGCAACCACTTAGATCGAGAGGTGAGCATTACATGAACTAAAGGTCAAATAATAATTTATCATTGGTTGCTGGTTATCTTTTAGCATTCTGACTATTCGGGATCTATTGTAGTGTGGTCAGTTTTCGCAATTAATAATGACACTCCGATTTGACATTTGCACTGCATTCTGGTTCTGTCTGATGCAAGGCCTGCTGGACAAGCTTGTTCCCTTGCTAGGAGAGCAGTTGCTGAGGGACTACCATTCCTGGGTTCAGCTTCAGCAGCAGCACGAAGCATCTTGATGAGATCTGAGGTAGACGGCCCGCATAATTTTCCATGCCTTGCGCGCTTCATGTGTCGGTGGTTCGAGTAATCGGCTAGTAAATTTCTAAATTATGCGTTCGGTTCGGATGGTGTGATCAGAAGATACAAGGTTTATATTGGTTCGAGCTAAATGTCTCTACGTCCAGTTCGCTGCTACTTATATTACTGGCACTTGTCTGTGGCAGAGGTTACAGACGGGCGAGAGAGGAAGTGGATCCCAAGTTTCTGTGGGGAGAATGAGAGAGTGTTCGAGTGTGTTGCGTACGTGAGTCCGTCTCCGGGGTGTCCTGCTTCCCCTTTTATACGAGAAGGGGAGGATACAGGTTACATTGGGAGAGAGAGAATGGAGAACAAGGAGGAAAAAAAGTCTTCTGGGGACCGTCGCTTCCCCCTTTTTCTTCATGCGGGTCCCGCCGACGCTGTAGGAGTCGATGGGGATGGCTCCATGTTGTGTACCTGTTTATCACTGCTGTTATACCCAGCGTCATCAGCCGGTCGTGGCTTTCCTTTCCGCCCTATCAGGCGGTATGGCTGGCCTCTAATCCCATTCGTGGTCGTACGGGGAGTAGGCGGAACAGTGCCGGCGTGGCCATCATTGTTGGGGGCGCGTTGCCCTGGGTATGGCCCGGCGTGGCCATGGGTCACATCAGGACATGCGCTTGCCTTTCCCGGCATCAGGAGTTTGATGCAGGGCCCACGCCCTCTGACCTAAGGTGGATGGGGGCGGTACGGCCCTCGTCGGGCGAGGCAGAGCCTTTGCCCGAGGGTCCAGGCAAGGTGGAGCCTGCGCCCGAGGGGCGGGGCGAGGCGGAAACTATGCCCGAGGGGTCAGGCGAGGCGAAGCCCACGCCCAAGGGGCCAGGCTATGCGAAGCCCATGCCCGAGGGGTCGGGCGAGGCGGAAACTGCGTCCCTGGGGCCGGACGACACGAGGCCCTCGCCTGAGGGGTCAGGCGAGGCAGATCTCGTGCCCTTAGGGTCGGATGAAGCCATAGTGAAGCCCTTAATAGTCTTGGCGGATTAATGCCGATGGCCGTTAACTCTTCTTGTTCGGGTATCCCAAATATTGATACCCGACAGTAGCCCCCAAGCCCCCGAGCGATCCAAGAGGGATCGATTGGGGGATCCTTCGATTGCCTGAGGGTGCGCTCATGATGGATGTAGCCCTGAGCCTGTGGAGGAGTTAGGTATTCCTTCGTAGGCTTTTTTCGTGTGGGGGAGCGCCACAGTTCTTGCTTGTCCTCTGTGACTCAGGGGATGCTTCGGCAAGGTTGCAATGGCCGATCCATCGTCGGTATGCGACCGCGCGATGGGTCTCTTTGCGATTCCAAGCCCCTGAGCCCCCGCGTGTAGCAGGGGTTCGGTCAAGGGGTCGATTCGTCTTGTGGTCGTTCTCCCTCAAGCGTTTTTTCGACAAAACGGAGGGGTTGAGCCGTGCCATGCTTTCCTCGGTGGACGAGTCATGGTGCTCAGTGAACTGCTGACAGGTCGGTTCAAGTGGAGCTCCAGCGTCCCATTTGTGGGGGTCCGGCGTGGGCCAGCTCGTGATGAACTCCAGATTCCTACGGCCAGTCTGTATAGTTCTTGGGTCCATTTGACTGGTCCTAAGGGCTCGCTGCCTTTCTTCAAGGAAAAACCATAGATCGAACTCTGACCAGGACTTAAATGTGGGCCAGGTTGCCCTCAGTGCTCGTGCGCTTGGGTTTTGGCCGCTAGCGGGCCCATTCCTTTCCACCCCTTGCTCTGAGGGTGCCCTAGAGCGGTCACGAACCCATTGGTGGGTCGACCTTCGAACTTGTGGGCCATAAATGGGCCATGTGAGCGCGATTAAGCCCTGTATCCCTTCTTACCTGTAGCGGATCACAGCGTTTCCATCAGGCAGATCCGTTGTGCGGCGTGTGATTCGAGGGAGCAGGCGGAGATATCGTGTGCGTGGTTTTTAGAGGGGAGGCGACATGACATGGCGCAGCGGGCACGCATATCTAGGCGGACGATTCGCCTTCCATCTTTATCCTGGCTTATATATATATATATATATATATATATATATATATATATATATATATATATATATATATATATATATATATATATATATATATATATATATATATCGACCTCCTCCTCGTTTCGGTACGCTAGAAAAGCAATCTTGCCCTCTCTGCTCCCAACCGCCGTCGCTTGGGTCTGCTTCCTCAGCTCCTCCACCGCTGGCGCCCTAGATCCGCTTGCTCTGCTCCTCCGCCACCGCCGCAAGGCCTCAGTCGTCACCCATGGGGTCGTGGTTCCGTTCCACCATCACCCATGCGCACATGGAGGGCCTCGTGAAGCATGGTCTTCTCCGTCTATGGACTGACATGATGGAGTGGATCGTGCCCGAGCGTGAGGAGCTACCAGCGACGCCGGATGGCTACGTCATCTCCTTCGCGCACTCCATGAGCGTGGGCTTGCGATGCCCCCGCACTCGTTCTTCTGAGGGCTGCTACACTACTATGGGATCGAGCTGTAGCACCTCAACCCCAACAGCATCCAGCATATCATGGCCTTTGTAGTGATGTGCGAGGGGTACCTAGGGATCGAGCCCCACTTCGAGCTCTAGAGGTACTTCTTCTCCATCTCCCTGCAAAACAGAAAGGAGAGAGACAGGAGCAGGGAGACCCCGGTGCTGATCAGGTGCGCAAGCATCCATCTTCGGGGCTCGTGGTCGGCTGGGTACATGCCGTGCCAACTCACCAAATCCAACAAGGGTTGGCACTTGCAATGGTTTTATCTGAAGAACAATCCCGCCGCCCCTTGCCAATCTTCTCTGGGCGCATGATCGAGGAGGTGCCTGAGCCATGGATTTGGGGGCCGCCAGCCAAGTTGAAGAAGAAGAGTCTACCCGCTCTCCTCCAAGCCATCATGTTCCTGAGGAGCCATGACCTTCATGGGTCCAGCGTCATCGGTGCGTACCACGCGCAGAGGGTGGCCCCACTGATGGCATGCACCCTCTCGCTATACGCGATGGCCACTAGCGTGGACTTCCATGGAACAATGCTCGCCATGGAGCCGCTTGCCCACAGTGAGGTCACGCAGCACGTCAAGGAGGCGACAGATGAGTCCATCGTGTTCCTGATCCTGAGGCGATGGATGTGGCTGGTGCGGGACGCCATCGAGCTGCCGACGGATGTGAGCATCTAGTCCTTCACCGCGCCACTGCTGGAACATGTGGTGGTGAGGGCGGTGAACCATGCTACCGATGAGAAGAGGAAGAAGGCGAAGGATGACAAGGAGAAGAAGAGGAGGGAGAAGGACTGGGCGAAGCTGTAGCACGGGAGGTGGCAACAAGGCTCATCATCAGAGGACGAGGACGATGAGGAGGAGGATGACGATGAGGAGGAGGAGATCTCGTGGGAGGACTTGTCTCGCGTGGATGAGGTTGAGCCCCTATCGTAGGAGGGGCCCTTCGTGTTCCACCACCTAGAGCAGGAGGGTGACGTGCATCCAGAGCTGACGGAGGTAGGCCGCTCCGTCCCGCTCGACCCCCCTACGGTGCTTCTAGGGTCAGTAGGGGCTGGCAGCTCTGCCCTGTCGGGGCGAGTTGCCCCATCCCATGTGACCCTTCTTTGGCGCGCCAGGGTTCAGCGGGCTAGACCGATGGCTCCGCCTCGTCTGAGCCCTCTGGCCAAGGGGAGGGCTCGAAGCGACGACGTGACGAGGTGTCGTAGCGGAATCAGGCGAGCTGACCCAAAAATGTCGATGCTCGGTGTCGTCGGTGTAAGCTTACATGCCATTCCTGTTTCCCTCTTTAACGAGCTCTTTGCTACGAACTAAATGTCATGCTTGCTGTAGTGTAAGGGAGCACGGAGGTCACCTAGTGTTGGCGTCGAAGAAGGCGCTCACCAAGCAGGCGCGCTAGGACCCGACTAGTGCCGTGCCAGGGGCTGGTGGGGAGGCACAATCAATGACCATGCTCGGGACACCCGTGGTGGGTACGGTGGCACCGCAGGCGGAGGCGGCGTTGCCGAAGGTGGCTGAGACACCACAAGCGGGGACGGTGCTGCCGGTGGTGGTCAAGGCGCTGCAAGAGGAAGCGGCGTGGGCGGTGCTTCTAGAGGTGGTCGAGGCGCTGCAGGAGGACATGGCACGGGATGAGGCGACCATGACGCTGCAGGTGGAGGCGACGCGGCTAGAGTCGTCGGTCGCGCCAACGGACGCGCTAGTGACAGGACAAGCGAAGAAGGCGGCTCCTGAGACATCATCTAGGGTCGGTGCTAAGATGTCCTTGTCATTGGTCCATGCGGACGGCGGCAGGCTCTAGTGGCCTGACCCGTGGAAGGCTGGGGCGACGCTGTTCTCCCTTGACGATGCTATGGAGAAGAGGGAGGTGAGCGGCTACTAGGCGGAGGTGGGGGTCATGATCAGCGCCATGACGACCACGCTGGTGTCTATGCACGATGTCGTCTCCCCCATCAGCCAGGTATGATGTGATGATGCTTCTGACCTCTGTTTTTCCTTTCCATGCTTCCCAACCCGTATCCTTTTTGTAGGTCCTACTGGACCGCAACCAAGAGAAGTCAGAATTCCTCTGATGTGAGAGGGGTGTCTGGGATCACCTCGCCGATGAGGAGCGGCTGCACAAGGAGCTAGAGGCATAGCTCGCCCTCGCCTATCAAGAGGTAGCTGAGCTCACCCCTATTCGCCAGAAGTTGGCCGATCTCTAGATCAGGTACGTAGATGCTTGTGATGACACCACTAAAGCAAGGGAGAAGCTGATGGCCCTTCTCAATAGGGCACAAACAAATGCTGAGGAGGCCGAATGGCTGCGGAAGGAACGGGCAGAGCTGCTCAAAGCCACGGAGGGGCTCCTCACGGAGCGTGCCAGCGCCCAATAGCAGGTTGCCTCCTTGGAGGATGAACTCCAAGTGGAAAAGATCTGAAGGAGGCAGTGGAGATGGTGACGGCCAATCTTGCCAGGGAGGCTACCCAGTGTCAAGAGCGAATTCGGAACCTAGAGGCCGAGGCACGCTAGCTTCGGGCGGACATGGACGGTAAGTCTTTATTCTTCCTTCGTTGTTTTTTCTAGAATCTATGGTAGGCTCTCTTTTTGACACGGTGGCGTGTGTCTTGGGCAGGTCTTAATGGCCAGCTTGAGACAGAGGTGGAGAAGAGCCGTAGCCTTGCGTGGGTGCTCAGCGAGCTGAAGGTCACCCTCTAGAATGAGCATGATGAGCATGAGACTCTACGCACTGCCGTATAGCTGGTCTACAAGGACCTGGAGCTGACCCTAGCGTAGGAGACGAGCTAGCTCGCGGTCCATGCCATCGGGATCACGGAACAGGCTTGTGCCATGGTGAGGGAGGCGCTTCGCTTTGGCGTTCGCCAGTCATTTGCAATCGCTCGTTCCCATTATAGGAACATCGATCTACAGGCGAGGCTACGCGCCTGGGTACTCCAACACCGAGCTTGAAGCCCTTGAGACGGACATGGCACCCCTAGCGCAGGATCTCTCTATAGCAATCGAGGACGACATCATCGCCCCAAAGAAGTAGTTAGTCAAATTAGGATGAGTGGTGGATTTTGTAATAATTGAACAAGTCCTAATCCTTTTGTTAAGGTCGGACGTGGTTTTATTACTTTATTTTTTATGCATGTTTAAAAATGGTTGCTATGTTCTGACCCCTTTTTCATTGTCAAGATTATAGAGCTTAAGGCACGGGCGAAAGAGTTCTAATCATGTTGGTGAGCAAGGGCGCCATAGCCGCTAGGTCATAGGTTTCTTACAGTCCGACCAACTTTACTTAGAATTCGTTTCCACATCTCTCGCCTTTTAGATCTTAATGTGAGGGAGGGGTTGGATGCGGTGTTTTGTTACTGAATAGATATGTTCTTAGTAGCCCCCGAGTAAGATCCGATCCTAAGCCATTGCTTGGGTCAGATGTCACTAGAAATCAAAGATAAGGTAATAAGAACAAAAAATCATTTCGATATTTTAGAAACACCCTTAGTTTTTATGGATACATGCACATGCTAAGGGTAGAAGCGACGTAGCTGCTCAATGTTCCACACATTGATGAAGACCTTGCCATCGATGGTCTTGAGCTTGTAGGTGCCGGGTCGAAGTGCTTCGGCAATGACGTATGGGCCTTCCCACGGTGGAGAGAGCTTGTGGCAGTCCTTCTTGCCCTAAACACGGCGGAGCACTAGGTCACTGATGTTGAAGGCCTAACCCCTCACTTGACGGTCGTGGTACCAGCGCAGTGCCTGCTAATACTTGGCCGAGCAAAGGAGGGCGACATCATGGGCTTCATCGAGCTGGTCCATGGCGTCTTCGAGGGATGCCTCGACTCCTTGTTCGTTGTAGGCTCTGACCCTTAGCGCCCCATAGTCCAGGTCCATCGGGAGGATTGCCTCAGAACCGTAGACCATGAAGAAGGGCGTGTAGCCGGTTGCCTAGCTAGGGTTCGTCCTCAGACTCCAGAGCACCACCAGGAGCTCCATAACCCATCAGCCACCAAACTTGTTTAGCCGATTGAAGATCCTAGGCTTAAGGCCTTGCAAGACCATGCCGTTCGTGCGCTCGATCTGCCCGTTCATGCAGGGCTGTGCCATAGTAGCCCAGTCGACCCGGATGTGGTGTTTGTCACAAAACCGGAGGAACTTCTTCTTGGTGAACTACGTATCATTGTCGGTGATGATGGAGTTTAGGACTCTAAAGTGATGGATAATGTCATGGAAGAACATCACGACTTGCTCGGATTTGATCTCAGAGATCGGCCGAGCCTCTATCCACTTTGTAAACTTGTCTACGGCGACAAGCAAGTGCGTATAGCCCCCGGGCGCCTTTTTGAGAGGTCCAACCAGGTCGAGCCCCCAGACCACGAACGACTACGTGATGGGGATCATCTAGAGTGCTTAGGCTGGTAGGTGGGTCTGCCGAGCATAGTACTGGCACCCTTCATAGGTGCGTACGATCCGCTCTACATCGGCCACCATGGTAGGCCAGTAGAAACCTTGCCGAAACGTGTTTCCAACCAAGGTCCTAGGTGTGGCATGATGCCCATAGATCCCACCATGGATGTCTGCTAGCAGCTGCTTCCCTTGCTTGATGGGGATGCAGCGCTGCAGAATCCCAGTGTGGCTGTGCTTGTAGAGCTCTACCCCAATGATAGTAAAGGACTTGGTGCGACGCATGAGCCGTCAAGCCTTTGTCTGATTTGTCGGGAGCACCTTATGAAGGAGACAGTCGAGGTAGGGTGTCCTCCAGTCAGGTAGAGGATCAGGCTCTACCGTTAAGCCCTCATCGAGCTCCATGACCTCGGGGTCAGAAGGAGCCTCTAGTTGGTCAGCCCCCAAGCCCGAGGCCGGCTGCCTATCGCCTATCTACTCCATGTGCTCGTAGCAGACGGAAGGCTGGTGCTGGTCACTGGCGAAGATGCCTGTTGGAACTGGCTCCCGTCTAGAGGCCATCTTAGCCAGCACATCGACTGCTTCGTTGGGCCACCATGGGACATGATTGAGCTCGAGCCTATCGAACTTATCCTCTAGCTGGTGAACCTCCCAGCAGTATGCCGCCATTTTGGCATTGTGGCAACTCGACTCCTTCATGACTTGGTTGACGACCATCTGATAATCGCCTCGGACGTCGAGGTGTTGGATGCCTAGTTCAACGTCGATGCGTAGGCCGTTGACGAGGGCTTCGTATTCCGCCACATTGTTGGAGGTGGGGAAGTGAAGGCAGACCATGTATTTCATCCACACCCCAAGGGGTGAGATGAAAACTAGCCCCACACTGGTGCCCTTCTTCATCAATGACCCATTGAAGTACATCGTTTAGTACTCTTGGTCGACGACTGCCGACGGCATTTGGACCTCGGTCCATTCCGCCATGAAGTCAGCCAACGTTTGGGATTTGATGGCCGTGCAAGGGGCATATGAAATGCCCTGACCCATCAATTCAATCACCCACTTGGCGATTCTCTCCATTGTGTCCTAGTTTTGGACGACCTCGCCATGGGAAAAAGACGTCATGACTGTCATCGGATGTGACTCGAAGTAGTGACGTAGTTTTCTCTTGGTGATGAGGATGGCGTAGAGGAGCTTTTGGATCTGGGGGTAGCAGGTCTTGGTATCAGACAGGACCACACTGATGAAGTACACGGGGCGTTGTACTCTGAGGGTGTGTCCCTCATCCTCCTGCACTACTACTAGGGCGACACTAACCACCTGCATTGTGGCAGCGATGTAGAGCAGGAGCGGTTTCTCATCGGTCAGTGGGACCAGGATCGGGACCTTCGTCAGGAGCTCCTTGACCTTGTTAAGTGCTTCCTGAGCCTCGGCTATCCACTCGAAGCGGTCAGCCTTTTTTAGAAGCCGATAGAGGCGTAGGCCTAGTTCGCCGAGGCGTGAGATGAAACGACTAAGTGCGGCGAGGCACCCCATGACCCTATGTACCCCCTTTATGTTCTGAATCAGGCCCATTCTCGTGATGGCCAAGATCTTTTCTGGGTTGGCTTCGATGCCATGCTCGGAAATGATGAACCCAAGTAACATACCCCTCGGGAAACACATTTTTCGGGGTTGAGCTTGATGCCATTTGCTCAGAGTTTCACAAAGGTTAGCTCTAGGTCAGCTACTAGCTGGTCGCTACGTTTGGATTTGACTACGATGTCATCCATGTAGGTCTCAATGGTCTATCCGATGAGGTCGCTGAAGTATTTGAGCATGCAGCGTTGGTATGTAGCCCCAATGTTCTTCAGACTAAATGGCATTGTGACATAGCAATATGATCCGAAGGGGGTGATGAAAGAAGTCACAAGCTGGTTGGACTCTTTTATCATGATCTGATGGTGCCCGGAGTATGCATTGAGGAAGCAGAGGGTTTCACACCTTGAGGTTGAGTCAACTACTTGATCTATGTGTGGCAAAGGAAATGGATCCTTCAGGCATGCTTTGTTGAGACCCGTGTAGTCAACACACATTCTCCATTTTTCACTCTTTTTCTTTACAAGAACAGGATTGGCTAACCACTCAGGATGATACACTTCCTTGATGAATCTGGTCGCCAAAAGCTTCGTAATCTCCTCACCGATGGCCCTACGTTTCTCCTCATCGAAGTGGCACAGACGTTGCTTTACTGGCTTGGAGCCCGGCCTGATCTTCAAGGCATGCTTGGTGACTTCTCTCAAAATGCCTGGCATGTCTGATGGCTTCCACGCGAAGATGTCTCTATTGGCGCGGAGGAAGTCGACGGGCGCGCTTTCCTATTTGGAGGACAACATGGTGCCGATGTGCACCATCTTGCCCTCGGGGCTGCTGGGGCCCTCCACAGGCTCAAAAGACCCAGCCGATCACTTATTGTCGGGGGCCTCCTCGATGGCCTTCTGCTCGATGGCCATGAGCTCCATGGAAGCGATGACTACTACGGCACATTCGTAGCACTCCACCTCGCACTCATAGGTGCACTGAAAGGAGGTGCCTATGGTGATGACCCCTCACGGGCCCAACATCTTCAGCTTTAGGTAGGTGTAATTAGGAGCATCCATGAACTTCGCATAGCATGGCCGTCTGAGGAAGGCGTGGTAGGTCCCATAGAACCCAACCACCTCGAAGGTGAGGGTCTCCATCCGATAGTTGCTCAGAGTCCCAAAGGTAATGGGTAGATCGATCTACCCGAGGGGCGTGGCCTATTTTCCAGGCACGATGCTGTGGAATGGCGCCCCGGTTGGCCAGATGCATGACTGATCGATGCCCATGGCATCCAGCGTCTCGGCGTACATGATGTTGAGGCCACTGTCTCCATCCATCAGTACCTTGGTGAGCCGCTTTGTGTTGATGATCGAGTCGACGATGAGCGGGTACCACCCTGGCCGAGGGACGCTGTTAGGTGGTCAGTTCGGTCAAAGGTGATGGCGGACTTCGACCATCAGAGGAAGGCGGGCGTGGCAGGTTTGGCTATGTAGACCTCACGGTGTGCCAACTTCTATCGACACTTGTAGTCGTAAGCCGCTAACCCCCCAAAGATCATGAGGCAGCCATCGAGGGTTGAGAAGCCATCATCCTTCCCCTTGGCATCGTCCGCCACTGGCTTGGGGTCCCTCCTTGGCTCACCCTTGTTGGCACCGTCGAACAAGAACCGCTTCATGACAGCGTAGTCCTTGTACAGGTGCTTGATGGGAAGGCGTGGTTCTGGCACGACCCCTCAAACAGCTTCTCGAAGTGGTCAGGAGTGCCCTCGGTGGGCTTTCGCCCCCCTTGCGGTCAACAGCAGCCACGAGCGAGCCCTCGCGCCATTGCTTGTTCTTCTTATTGTTGAGGCGGTTGGAGGTGCCTTCACTAGTGTCCTTGTCCCGCTTTGCCTTGCCCTTGGAGCGGTCAAAAATGGCTCCGACCACCTCCTCGCCAAAGGCATGGCTAGTGGTGATGTTGAGGATCTCCTTGGTGGTCCTTGGGCCTTTGTGACCCAGCTTGTAGACTAAGGACTCACAGGTAGTCCTCGATAAGAAGGCTCCGATAACGTCGGCATCGGTGATGTCAGGAAGCTCGTTGCATTATCGAGAGAAGCGTCGGATATACTCACAGAGAGTTTTCCCAGACTTCTGTTGGCATTTTTTGAGGTCCCATGGGTTCCCTAGGCATGTGTAGGTGCCCTAGAAGTTCCCCACGAAGATCTCCTTCAGTTCCGCGCAACTATGGATGCGGGTTGGGTGGGAGGTGCTCTAGCCACGTTCGCACCGAGTCAGCGAGGAATAAGGGGAGGTTGCGGATGATGAAGCTGTCACTATCCGCGCCACCGGCTTGGCAAGCAAGCCGATAGTCCTCAAGCCACAGCCCGGGGTTTATTTCCCCGGAGTACTTTGGGACATTGGTCGGTGGCCGATACCACGGCAGGAAGGGCGCGTTGAGGATGTACCGGCCGAAGACCTGAGGTCCCGGTAGGCCGGGGCTCGGGCTTTGGTCCTCGGCGTTGTCGTAGCGCCTGCCCCGGTGAGGATGGTAACCGTGATCGGCCTCCTCCCTCTTGTCATCCCGTCCGCGCCTGCAGGCGTTTAGGGGGTCACGAGCGTGGCCGAGACACTCACGCACCGAGACCGCAACACGCCTTCCATTGTATTGTGGCTCCTAGTAGATGGAGGCGTCCTTGCCGTGCTGCCCCGAGGGCTCACATTGGCTAGCGTCGAGCTCGCGCTGCCGAGACAATAAGCTCTCCGCCTGCTGCACTGCAGCACGCTCGAGTAACACGCGGATCTCTCGGTGAGTCTAATGGTCCCCGGGCGTCATGGGCTTAGGGACCCTCGGAGCAGAGCTGCCATGGTCGCTATGTTCTAGCTCACCCGAGCAAAACGTGGGAGGCCTCTATCGTCCTCGATGATCCTCTGGTTCACGTCATGGGCCCTGGCGTGCGGACGCCCGCCGTCTCCTCGGTGCTCTACCTCTCGCTCGAGCTCCGCGAGTTCCAGCTCGAGTTCGAGCCACGCCTCTTGCTAAAGTTTTGTCCTTAATCCTATTTACTGGCTGTTAGTTAAAACTATTTTTATTGTGAAAAAGACTTATTAAATATATAATATATTAATTGAATGTATACAATCCTTCTACTGTGAGGCTTTGTTTAGTTCAAAAAGTTTTTCCAAAAAGTGCTATAGTAGCCATCACATCGATACGTGCATTAAATGTAGACGAAAAAAAAACTAATTGCACAGTTCGGTTGGAAATCGCGAGACGAACGTTTTGAGCCTAATTAGTCCATGATTGAATACTAATTGCCAAATAAAAACTAAAATAATTTATAATTTATAAAGAAGAGAGTATTTTTTGAAGAAATTCAGCCGAAAATAAGCAGGATTTTCTACTCACAAATAGCAGAGGATTTTTTTAGCGACAGAGAATGCCTGCTGCTCAGAAAGATTTTTTTGTGTGAAATCATCACCTGTCGTGTTCCAAAAACACACCACAACGCCATCACCACCAATGCAATGAGACCATGACCGATGTCTTTGGAGTTCTGAGTGGGCCTAATACCGCAACAGGCCAGGCCTGAGTAAATATATACACTGAAGCCTAGCCAAACTGGATGCAAAGCTTTCGGGCCGAAATTAGCCCACCCATTTTTTTTTAACTTTCTTCTCTGAGTACACGAGAGAGCAAATTTTACACTATACTGTTTTGGCATTATCTACTGATCTGATTTAATTTTGATGGTTGAACCGATAAAGGCCACGTCGCCATAGACATAAACCAATCCTGATTTCCTGGTCCAAACACTGTTATCGCTTAAACCTGCACTTTGCTGAAGCCTAAAGTCATCAAGAAAAAGCTTGAGCCTGAAGATCTGAGGTTTATTTATTTTGGGGCGAGTATCTTGTCAATCAAAATGGTATAATATAAGCCAAATTCTGGAGAAACGAAAGGAATACGTTGCTGATGTTGAACTTTCAGCTAAAATTTGGACCGCGACCGTAGGAACGAAATTCTCTAACCATATAGGAGTAGTATTTAACAGCTAATGACATTACTGATGGAAACAACCGGGAATTAGAAAAAGTGCATTTTAATTAATGCGCAAAAGTTTTGAAAGAGTGGAACCCAAGGAATTGGTCGTCACTGACGCTGAACGCCCAGCTAAAAATCTGTACTTTGGTAAGGAAGACCTCCTGACCTCAGGAATCAAATTTTGTACTCACATGTTTAACAACTAACCTATTCCACTTGATACTACTCAAAATAATGCGTCCTCTTGTTGGTGTCAGTCATCTTGTCAATTCACTGTTCCACTACAGCGTCCCAACATTTGCATTTGCTTCTGCAATTCGTGATGATTAGAAATAAATAGGACCATCAGACCCCATGCATTTGCATTAGCTGCTGTAACAATAGGACCATCAGACCATCTCCAGGAATGGCACTACCTCCAGACTCTGTTTCTTTCAGTTCCGTAGCAATGCACCGGCAAACCTATATAAACAAAACAAGTAAAAAGTAACGAATGAGAAGACACTGGTACCAATAGTAGGATGTTTTCCAAGACCACACGAGATTCAGATTTATGATGTTTTCCAAGACCAAGAGGCTATTTAGGCTTGGTTTAGTTCCAAAAAATTTTCACCAAAACTATCACATCGAATCTTGCGGCACATGCATGGAGTAATGAATGAGTAAACAAAATCAATAATAAGTATGTGGGAGCTGGAAACAAAATCCATAATCCCCATGTTTGATCAACTAATAAAAACAGCTAGCAAGATGGATGGGTTACCTGGTACCGAATCAGCCTCCCATGGCCGGAGTCCGGGTCGGCTTGGCACCTGGCGCTCAGCTCTCGGTCCTCCATCTTCGGGTAGCAGCGTTCGCGGACCTCCTCGTTGGTGAGGTCGCCGAATTGGTTGAGGCCGTACACATCTTGCCCGGCGGCGGCGTTGAGCCGGACGACGACGCGGCGGTTGCCCTTGAACAACTCGTACCGGCACTCCTCCTCACCGACGTCTCTGTAGGTCTTGCCGTACTTGGCCTTCCACCCCACAAACATCCGGCGGGTCTCCTGCTCATACGATTTCTCCCCCATCCGGGCCCCGAACATGTTGTTGAACTCCTCAATGGTGGTGGCGCTGAAGCCGTTGAGGCCAGATGAGGTCACCCCGGCGGCTCTGGCGCGGGCGACGTGGCGGCGGGTCTCCTTGAACACCGCGTACCGGCACTCCTCTTCGCCGACGTATCTATAGGTCTCCTTGACCCTGGCCTTCCACTCCACGAACATCCGGCGGGTCTCCTGCTCGTACGGGTCCGCGGCCCGCAGCGATACCATCAGCATCGGCAGCGACACAAGCAGCGCCGCCGCCGCCGCTGCGAGAGCAACCGTGGGGCCCCGCCCCATCGTGTCGCCGCCAACGACGACGACGAGGGTGGGCTGCGGGCCGGCCTCGACACTAAACGGACCGGAGAGAGTGGAAGAGCCAGAGGAAACCCCACCTAATTTGTGATCAATCAAATCACCTCTATGTAAGGGGAGCTGTGCTGTGTTGTCAGTCTCTCGCTCGCCGGCGCCCGTCTCCGGAGAGGAAGACGATGAGCTGAAAATTCAGAGAACGCACGCGAACACAGTGGAACGCTGGTGATTTTGGTGCCGCTAACCAACGCAGCTTTTCTGGACTCTATTTGATGAACCTAAAACACACAAGATTACAAGCGAAAACAATGGCCACGAACAGCCATGACGCTGCGGTCTCCACGCTCCGCCATTGCCGTGCCATCCCACGACTTGGAGCGTGCTGATCGCCACTACTACGACTCAACGAAAAGAAGGAAACAACTAACAGCCGCTGCATGAATGGAACATGCGTCTGGCTTGTACGAGGACGCGCTCAATCCGGCTAAATTGAGCTCCATTATTCTCGCTAAGTCTAGGCCGATCAGAAAAGAGTGGAGCATGAACCGAGCCTGGGTTATCTGACAGGTTCAGATCTCCTTCCTTGTCATTTGTATTCGCGATCGTCACCTTTCCCTTCGCCGCTGGCTCCATTTCTGAACCAGGATGTCTGTATATCCAGCATTCCAGCTCCTTCTCCGCCTCTTGCATTGGTACCCAAGGAAAGGAAGCTTGCTGCTTAGATATATACATACATTGCTGTGAAGGGTACAGCTACTTTTGCCTGCTCTGAATCGTAATCAGTATTCATAATTCATCTACCGATTCATGCTAGTCCTGCCTGTTCGTAGTTGGCACCAATTCATTGCCTGTGTTTTTTAGAGGGAAGGCCAAAGGCCTCGCCAATGGCGGATGAAGGGAATATTCAGAGGCCCGAAGATCATCGCACAAATATTCAGTAAGAGCCATTTCTTCCATCTTCCATATCCCACTCTCACCTCCTTGGCTACCTAACAGGATGGGTTTTGATCTGCTGGGCCATTTGGATGATGAGAAATGATGTTATTTTTCAGAAACAAAAAAAAAACCCTCGGTTGCGGACTGCAAAAGGCTTGTCACAGTGGAATCACTTCTGCTATTGCACAGGACAAAAGCTAGGATCACCCCTGTTTTAGAATCATGGATCAACTCCTTGTAATTTTCTTGATTTTCTTCCTCTCTCTCTGTTCCCTGAGCACTCCTACTGGACCTGTTATGTCTTGCACTTTCTTTGTATCCTCTTTGTTAACTTTTTTATTAATAAATTTACAGTAGGAGCCTCTGGCTCCTCCTGATTCCTCAAAAAAAACTTAACAGGATGTAATGGATCTTTTTAACCAGTTTTTTAGGAGAGCAAATTTTATGCAGCATTAAAAGTTGCTTGCTGTGGTGTTTTACACTACTGTTTTGGCATTATGTACTGATCTGATTTAATTTTGAAGGTTGAACCGATAAAGGCCACGTCTCCATGGCCATAAGCAAAAGCAAGCCATATTTTCCTGGTTGAAAAACTGTTATCGCTTAAACCTGCACTTTTCTGAAGCCTAAAGTCATCAAGAAAAAGCATGAGTCTGAAGATATGAGGTTTATTATTTCGGGACAGGCGAGTATCTTGTCAATCAAAATGATATAATAAGCCAAATTCTGGAGGAGTGAAACCAAAGGAACACGGTGCTAATGTTGAACTTTCAGCTAAAAATTGGACTCGGAATTCTCTAATCACATAGGAGTATTTAACAGCTAACGGCACATAGATGGAAACAACCGGAAACCTTTCAATTAGATAATCAGAAAAGCGCATTTTAGTTAATGCGCAAAAGTTTGAAAGAGTGAAACCCAAGGATTTGGTCACTGATACTGAACGTTCAGCTAAAAATTTGTACGTATTTGGTAAGGAAAACCTCCTGACCTCAGGAATCAAATTTTGTACTCACATGCATGTTTAACAGCTAAAATCTATTCCATTTTATACTATTCAAAATGATTGGACCTAAACAGGCACACATCTTGTTGGTGTCAGTCATCTTTTAATTTATCTACTGTTCCTGTTCCAGTACAGCATCCAAACATTTTCATTTGCTGCTGTATTTTGTGATGATTAGAAATCAATAATAGGACCATCAGACCCCATGCATTAGCATTTACTACTGTAACATGTGTGCATCATCTCCAGGAATGGCGCTACCTCCAGACTCTGTTTCTTTCAGTTCCGTAGCAATGCACCGGCAAACCTATATAAATCAAAAAGTAAAAAGTAACGAATGAGAATATATGAGTAGGCACTGGTACCAATAGGAATAGGATTAAGAAACATCCACACGAGATTCAGATTTAAGATGTTTCCAAGAACAAGAGGCTATTTAGCTTAGCATCATGTCAAGTGACAGCAGATGCATGGTGAGATCATCCATTAGAGAAAAACGACTTATGGATCCAATCCACCAGCTTATCAAGCATCAGCACACTATATTTTTCCCCCTCTTCAGCTAAGCTTATCTCAGTCCAAATGCCGAGAAACCTTAGTGTACTTGTTTGATCAAACGAATATGTTTTTCTATAACGCTCACTCATTGATCATAAAACCAAACCCTTGATTCTCTTCCATACAGTGTACTCCAGTCGGTAATAGAATCACACAATTATATAACAACTTTGGGTAAAACCATGTAGGAATTCCCTGTTACCATATAGTAGTAGTAATAATACAAATTGAACTGCTAGGTTAATCAATCATATCCAAAGAGAAGTTAACAAAAATCTTCACATACTTGTAGTTAGCTCTAGAATATTGTTCCGGCCTTGTCTACCGACCAAGGCATTACTCAAAATCTCGCGAGTTCTTTGCACATACGAAGCCATTACAAACTGGTACACCATAATCTTGAATGAGATATGGAGGAAAACTAATTGATGTTGCTAAAAAAAAAAAGAAAACCTACGTTACAATTACCGGTGCATCCTAAATACAGTGCATCTTTCTATAGTTCTTCTATTAGTGCCTATCAGAGATGGATTTGATTTGCACTAGTGTCAGAAATCTTAACCACTGATCAGCTCAAAGAGCCGCAATTCACATGCACACTATGCCACCAGTTCGCGATTCGGGATTCCCTCCTGCTTGTGGTGACCGATGCAACTATAGTATCATCAATTGTCAGTGGATTTCTTTTATTTGGGTGCAGTAGTCCATCTCCCTGTTGGATTGGATTGTTTTCTGCATGTCTATAGTTATCTATCACTCTGTCAGGCTAGCCTCATTGCCATTGGAGGCTTCATGCTTCAGTTATCCATCAGGCCAGGATTAGGCTGGGACCTTATCGGCTGATTGGTATTTGGCTGATAAGCAAGTGGTTGATTTCATCAAGATGGGAGGGCAAGGTTGCTTCCAATGGACACCCATGGACGATGGTTGTTCATTGGAATTCAAAGTCTGTTCCTCTTCATCAGATTTGGAGCTTATCTCTCAACAATATTATGTTTTTTCTTCGGAGCACTAGCTTTGTGATTTTGAAGTTCACCAAGCATTTTGATGCTATAGATGAAGAGCATATAGAATTGGTCATGTCTTAATCTTCTTATTTTAATATTTTACTTTTTGGAAAATTAAAATTAAAGAATACCCTGTCATGAATGAAAGTACACAGTAAGATCAGGACATCCTTACATGGTTGGTTTCTGGGCTGATAAGCCCAGCTGGTGCTGGTTTGTTGTGAGAGAAAAAACACTGTTGGCTGGCTGATAAGCCCTGGCTGAAACCATCAAGCGAACAGGCTGATTGACATCATTGTTGTTCCAAATTTTCACGTAACTAGCGGAACTACTGCATTGTACTGATGTTCCGTGTGAGTTTATCAAATAGTTTAATCATGAGCTTTGCTGCATTTGGTACATTTATTTATGTTTCTAATGTTGGGTTTCACTCCCTGATTCAATTCACTTACTGCTAATTATATTTCTATAGACAAATCATAATGATTTGAACATAACCAATGAGCACGAGAAATTTACTTTCCTAGACAGAGCTAAAATTGCACTTAGATTCGTTAAGGCAACAAAATCAACACTGGCTACCTCAAAATCCATAGTCCCCATTTGATTTGATGCAAATTGTAATCAACCACATGTAAAGAAACAACAACGATAATAATAAAGAAACTAAAAACAGCTAGCAAGATGATTACCTGGTACCGGATCAGCCTCGCATGGACGAGGTCCGGGTCGGGGGCGGCGGCTTGGCACCTGGCGCTCAGCTCTCAGTCCTCCATCTCCGGGTAGCACCGTTCACGGACCTCCTCATTGGTGAGGTCGCCGAATTGGTTGAGGCCGTACAGGTTTTGCCCGGCGGCGGCGGCGGTTGCCCTTGAACAATCTGTACCGGCACTCCTCCTCACCGACGTCTCTGTAGGTCTTGCCGTACTTGGCCTTCCACCCCACGAACATCCGGCGGGTCTCGTGCTCGAACGTTCTCTCCCCCATCCGGACCCGTGCCCGCAGTAGATCTCCTCAATGGCGGTGGCGCTGAGACCGTTGAGGCCAGAGGTCACCCCGGCGGCCCTGGCCCGGGCGACGCGGCGGCGGCTCTCCTTGAACACCGCGTACCGGCACTCCTCTTCGCCGGCGTATCTATAGGTCTGCCTGTACTTGGCCTTCCACTCCACGAACATCCGGCGGGTCTCCTGCTCGTATTTGTTCACGGCCCGCAGCGATACTAGCAGGATCCGCAGCGATACCAGTAGCATGGGCAGCGACACCAGCAACGCCGCCGCCGCCGCCGCCGCCGCCGCCGCGAGAGCAACCGTGGAGCCCCGCCCCATCCTGTCACCACCAACAACGACGACGAGTTGGTCGACCTCGCGCGCGCCCAACGTTAGTGGACCCATCACACTGCGCTATATAAAAAAGGCGAGGGTCGATGGCTCGCTGGAGCGCAGCAGCGGCGGGAAGCGCCGCCACATCTTCACCACCGCTCTCGGCTGCCACTACTCTCCGCCACCGGATCTACGGCGCCACCGTTCCTACTACGTCCACGTATTGAAGATGAGCAACAGGACATCTAAGCTCAAGCCAATGGACTTGAGGGTCGAGAATGAGTTCCTAATTCATTTGATTTTTATTTCTTTATCTTAAGAGTATGAGACTTTTGTTGTGAACTACAACTTACATATAAGTGAGATATTAAGAAGCTCATTGCCATGTGTGTGAAAAAGAGGAGAGGCTTAAGAACTCACATGGTGACTCAATCAACCATGTGAAGGAAAATAAAAAGAACTTTAACAACAAGAAAGACAAACCAGAAGAAAAACCTCGGTGGGACAATAGCTCCACCTCAAAGTCACAAGGAAAAGCCCCACAGAAAGATCACCATCAGAAATTCAACTGTGTTCAAGCATACAAGGACACCTGCATATGGTGCAAGAAGACTGGACACTACCAGAAGGATTGCCCAAAGTTCCTAAAGCACCTGATGATGAAAGGTGAGAACATTATTACATTCGTAGATGAGTTCTTGTATTTAAGTTATGCAAAGTCTACTTGATGGATTAATTCAGGTGCAACTATTCATGTTGCAAATTCATTACAGGAATTCCATACGAGGAGGACCCTGCAAAGAGGAGAAAGATACATTAAGGTGGCAAATGGAGTCCAAGTTGAAGTTGAAGCCGTTGAAAAACTCCCATTAGAATTAAATGATGGCTTTGTACTTAAGCTTACAGATGTCCTTTATGTACCCTTTTTGCGTAGAAACTTAATAAGTGTGTCTCGTTTAGATGATGATGGTTATGATTGCCATTTTGGTAATAGCAAATGTCAGATTTTGTTTAATAATAAGTGTATTGGTCTTGCCTTCCGACAAGACAAGCTTTATTTATTATCAGTTTCAGAGAATATGAATGTTGTGAGCAATGAGAATAGGAATACCTTCTCATCTATGAATATAAGAAATAAGTGAAAGAGAGTTCATAATGTATCATCAAAATTATGACACTATTGTTTGGGTCATATTTCGAGGGGGAGAATAGAACGATTGATTAAGAAATCAATTCTTCCGCCATTAGAATTTTCATATTTAGAGTAATGCATTGATCGCATAAAAGGAAAGTATGTTAAGAAAATAAAGAAAGATGCCAAATGAAGCGCAGAAATTTTAGAAATAATTCACACAGATATTTGTGTTCCTTTTCCTGTGAAGAGTGTGGATGGTTATGATTCACTTATAACATTCACAGATGATTATTCTCGTTATGGCTATATTTATCTAATTAAGGAAAGATCAGAAGCGTTAGATAAATTTAAAATATTTAAAGCTGAAGTAGAAAATCAGCACAATTTAAAGATCAAGATAGTAAGATCCGACCGTAGGGGGAAGTACTACGGTCGACATACCCCATATGGCCAAATTCCTGGACCTTTTGTAAAGTTCTTACAGAAAAATGGCATAGTTGCTTATTGATGGTCATTAACACCAATTATAAATAATCAACATAACCTATATTTATGTTTAAATCCATCACCAAACATAGGTATAGGGGTTTAAACTAATAAATTCCACGAGTGTTGGTAAATTTGTGACTGTAGGAGGATTTAATCAGAAAACCGTCAAAAGGGCCTATTCGTCAAAGTAAATCACGTTTATCCACGGCGGCACCGACGTAGAAAGGATCTAGAAGACACCAGAAGACGCACCACCAAAGCTTGGGCCAAACCGCCACAAAAGTGGGTCGGCCGGCCTAAGCCCTAGGCCGACCGGCCTGCTCCGGAGTTCGATCGCCCTCCGCCGCCTCGTACACGTTTCTGAGATCTACACCATTGATTTAAGATGGTTTTAAGTTGGTGCATCCAACGGTGGTCGAGGGAGATGACGCGGATCGATGACGTGGCAATTTCTTGCCCTCTACTCCATCTCCCCTATATATACCAGCCCCTATCCCCCTTCCTGGAGTGATCCCTGAAACCCTAATTCATATTCATCTCTTTGGATTAAGACCACACCAGGAGGATTAGGGCTAGACTATCTAGTAGTACATTAGGAACTTGAGAGTTAGGGAGAGTTGAGCCATGGTTCTAGAGAAATCTTCAGAGGTCTGGTATATCTTTGTATCTTACCGTTGCAAGACTTATGCTTTAATATAGTTATCTTCTCTATTTACTTTTATGCCTTTCATGTATATGGTTGGTATAGTTATCATACCTTAGCAAGTGATCTCAGTTCGTATTGAGTGCTTTAGTTATCGCGCATGGCTAATGTAGTAATCGATGTGATGTTCGCGACGCCAGGGGGCCGGGAGTTCACCCTCGAGGTGTGGTACTTCGCGACGGTGCGGGAGATGAAGGAGGCGGTCCACGCGCGCGAGGGCATCCCCGTGGCGTCGCAGCGGCTCTTCCTCGCCGGGCAGGAGGAGGAAGAGGAGAACGACTAGGAGCTCGACGACGTGCGCGGCACCGCGCACTACGGCATCGTCCAGGGCTCCCGCGTCCTCCTCGTCCTCCCCGATGACGCGCCGCCCTCGCCCACCCCGTCCCCCGCGCCCGCCGCCGCCGTCGTCGTCCACCTCGCTGACCCCGAGATCGGGCCGTGCAGCATCGCGCTCGATGACGTCCCGGTCTCCGATACCGTGGCCTGCCTCAAGGAGCTCCTTCAGGACCGCACCGACGGCGCGCTGCCTGCCGCGAGGACGGCGCTCGTCCTCGGCAAGGCGGAGATGGAGGACGGCAAGACGCTGGCGGACTACGGCCCTCCGGCCGACGGCATGGACGTGAGCGCCGTCGTGCGACCTCAGGCCCCCGTGGCGTCAGGCGGCGGCGGCGGCGGAAACGGCGCCAGGGCCAGGAACCAGCAGAGGATCGAGGTGAGCGTCATGTTTGGCGAGACGGCGGTGGCGCTGGAGGTGGGCGCCATGGATGTGGTCCGGGACCTGCGCAAGGAGGTGGAGAGGCTGCGCCTCCCCGTGCGCGACGGCAGCGGCGGCGGATACTTCTTCGTGTACAAGCAGAATGTTATGGATGAGGACCGTACCCTTCGGTGGCACGAGGTTAAGAACGGCGACACCATCGAGATCTTCAACGGCACCGTCACCGGCGGCGCCTGATCGCCCCCATCAGATCAGGGGTTTAACAAAGGGTTTATGCCTTTAGGGTTTGTCTCATCTCCAATCCTGCATTGCCATATTTCAGAGCTTCGTCGTTTTAGGGTGGCATGTCCAACAGCGATCGAACAATGCTATGCTATAGTAGGAAATTTTCTTCTATATAAATTCAAATGGTACGGAATGGAAATGTAGGAATGTCCACAGTACCAGGATTTAGTTAGATCCAATTCAAGAGATTTTGTAGATTAATTAATCAAGGGTTGGCAGAAGAACTTGAGAAGTTTCCAGGAATTAAAGATCCAAATCACGAAATTGCATTTCAATTATTTGTGAAAAGGATATCAATCGCTAGAACCCTTGATAAAAGAAAGCAATGATGCTTATGGATCACTCTCCTATTCTTCCGAATTATATGTTTCCATGAGATTAATTTTCCTAACATCTAGTTTCCATAACCATCGTATTAGCAAGAAACTATCTTTGGGAACTCCTTATCACAATGCATGATTTCAATACCTAAGCCCTAATAATTGTATCTATCATTTCACTCACACCATCATCCTCGTCTATGAATGTCAAGCAGCTGGCGATCTCAACCTCTGCATGACAGCTGGGCCCAATGGATCTCTAGAGTCCCACATTAGATCTGTGCGCATACAGGCAAGACTCCATTGTCTGATTCGCGATAACCGCTAGTGGCTATTTTCTAGCTAGCTACAACCACACTTTGCAACGGGCAAGGCACTTATGAGCACGGTGCTAGGGCATAGTCTTGTCCCCATCTTAGGCCCCACAAACGTGTGGGGCGAAGAAACGCCCTCTCGTCCACCCCCTCACAAAATCACCAATTTCTTCGTGTGATGGAAGTTGTGGATTTCGTTTCTTACATGATAGACGATATCTTTCTTTTTTTCTTGTTAATTAACTCCCTTATCAAAGCATCTCCAATAGTTCTCCAAAATTAGTTGGTAAATCAATGAGTTTTAGAAGTGGCTAAAAAAAGTTGGGAGTATATTTGATGGCTTTCTCTAACAGTTTCCATAACCTCACTCCTAAAGTATACAAGACAATCATATGATCTGACTAGTTGGGTCTGCCCCAAGTATATGGCCATATCTTGTTCTGAATCATAAGGTTTAACAAGGGGTTTGTGGTGTTCGATCCGCAATCCTGCATTGGGATTTTAGAAGTTGTTTTGTCTCTTTAATAGATTTCCTCTGCTTTTTAGAAAGCCATTGAGTTTAAAGAGTAATGTTGAGGTCACTAGCTAACAAAGTTGCAAAAGTCAAGAACTTAACTCCACTAGGCAATTACACACAGATTAGATTTCCCCAACATCAGAAAGCCAACCTACCTTTCTCTTGCTAGTCAACTCCAAACACAAAGACCCACAAAAGTGAGGTCTTTGTGTATTTCTTGCAAGGACTACTCTGCTAGTTGTACATGAATTTCTGAGATGATATAATTCTGTATTCACACATTGTCTTTTTTTTATTATTTTGAAGAGTTAGCTTAGATTATTAGTCTAGTCTCTCAGCTTGATTAAATTGTCCAATGCACTGTAGATCCATGCTTACTTTTCCTTGTCGTGATGATCAGAGATGTCGCATTGTTTGATGATTACAAAACAGTTCTCTGATGGATTGAATTTGTGTGTTTGGTCCTTCCAGAAGTAGACGTAGATTATTCTATCCCAAGGAATAATATCCAGCAACTACTTGTACTCTACCACTTATTAACAACGATGACACAAGGTCCGTGCCCAGTACGGCCACAGTTTAATCTAAAGGCATTAGGGAGAGTTTCAAACAGCCCCCTCAGTCTCTTGACAAGCAGCAGGCAGAGAGACGGGTGGAGTAGCGCATCGAACTGTCTTGGTGCTTTTTTCGGTTAAAACATGGTAATTTTGCTGTCGGCGTAAAAAAGTTAACCATGAGACATGCTCCAAAAAGATACTTGAAAAGTCTATGCGAGCTTGATAACGTCCTGCATAAGGATCATGTCCAGAGTTTTTTTTTCTTTTTATTTGGTCTTATATATGACTAGCTGCATTATAATTTACACTAAAATACTCTTAACTATAATTCCTATATTAGTAGATTGGATAAGGGCTCCAGCTTTTCATTTTAGTTCATGAGCTCTTATTCAAACTACAGAGTCTATGATATGTCATATGTCTTTTTCAGCAAAAGAACAAGGAAATGTTTCCTTCTATATGTAATAGAGGATCGTGCAACTCAAAAGCTTTAAGAAATTGTCTTCACTCCTTCAGTTTGCCGAAATTGTCTTCATAAAAGGTTCCTAAAGTAAGAAGAGATAAACAATGTATGTCAGAAATAGATTGTTTGGTTATAAATATAAGAAAAATCGTAGCCTTTGCTACCACTATATTCTAATTCTAATACTGCTGTATTTTCAAATTTTCATTGCATAAATATAATATCTATAGGATGTGCGCAGAAGTCATGTATGCTGCTATCAAAGCAAAATGGTTGTTTAGTGTACGGTGGGCTAACATATTATAATGTAATAGGAAGATCATAGCTGTACACTTGTATTTTTCAGGTAAAGAGATCTTATATTTACCTCAATGATACCCTTTGCTTCATTGGTGCTGCTTCTTTGATTTGTCAAGGTGATATATGGACCAGATGAGGTCTGATTCGTTATCGGTTAAGTATAAGTTTTTTTTTTTAAAAAAAAACCCTCCGTAGTAGAGTATTTTGGAGAAATTGTGCACTCTTGTTCAAGCACCCATCTTGATCCCAAATGCTGAAAGTTTAAAGTTCATAGAAGGCTTTAATAAATGTTAGTTTTGAAAATAAACTATTTTGTCCCCTCTGACATCGAGTTTGTTCCATATCCATGTACTGTATCCCACAGAATGCTAAACATGCTCTAAATTTGTAGCCTTGCAAAATGGAGCAACACATTTTCAAATTATGCAGTGCTGTGTCAGAATCGAATTGGTGGCCCAATAGTACCACTAAAGTACTAATCAGCAAAAATTACAACGTGTGTAGGAGAGATTGATCAGGAAGCCACTGGAGCTGGCAAACATTTCTGCAGGACCATGACAGAGGTTCTAAGGATGACTTCCGGTGTCTAACATATCTGAATATTTTTTATCTAAAGTATACTATTTATCAGTTGAAACAGAGTGCAAGGTTCTAAGAATTTCTTACCTAAGTAAAGGTGTACCTTTCCTAGGGATTGATCAGTTGAAACAGAGTAGTTACCAAAGATTACGACTCTTGAAAGTTACTCTTTTGCAGTATACAGAACTGAGAAGATGGAACCCGAAATCAAACGGGGGATCTAAACCTGTTTAGATGTGAGGTCCTTGTGTATTTTCTTGCAAGGACTACTCTGCTAGTTGTACATGTATTTTGAGAGGATATAATTCTGTATGCACACATTGTCTTTTTTTTTTTTTTGAAGAGTTAGCTTAGATTATTAGTCTAGTCTCTCTGCTTAATTAAATTGTCCAATGCATTGTAGATCCATGCTTAATTTTCCTTGTCCTGTTGATCAAGATGTCGCATTGTTTGATACAAAAACAGTTCTCTGATGGATTGAATTTGTGTGTTTGGTCCTTCCAGAAGTAGATGTAGACTATTCTATCTCAAGGAAAGGCATTAGGGAGAGTTTCAGACAGCCCTCTCTGTCTCTTGACAAGGAGCAGGCAGAGAGACGAGTGGACTGTGGAGTACAGCTTTCTTGGTGCTTTTCGGTTAAAACATGTTCATTTTCTTGGTGCTTTTCGGTTAAGAAATGTTGATATTGCTGTCGGCGTAAACAAGTTAGCTATGAGACATGCTCCAAAAAGATAATTGACAAGTCTATGCGATTTTGAGAATGTCCTGCATAAGTATCATGTCCAGAGGTTTTTTTTTTTTGGTCTTATATATGACTAGCTGCATTACAATGTACACTAAAATTACTATAATTCCTGTATTAGTAGATTGGATAAAGGCTCCAGTTTTTCATAGCAGTTCTAGATCTATAGAGTCTATCATATGTCATATGTCTTTTTCAGCAAAACAAGGAAATGTTTCCTTCTATATGTAATAGAGGATTGTAACTCAAAAGCTTTAAGAAATTGTCTTCATTACTTCAGTTTGCGAAATTGTCTTCATAAAAGGTTCCTAAAGTAAGAGGAGATAAACAATGGGTGTCAGAAATAGATTGTTTGGTTACAAATATAAGAAGAATCGTAGCCTTTGCTACAACTATATTCTAATTCTAATGCATTTTCAATTTTCCATTGCATAAACATTATATCTATAGGATGTGGGCAAAGTCATGTATGCTGCTATCAAAGCAAAATGGTAGTTTAGGTAAACACTCGGTCTTTTTCATAAGTAAACACTCGTCTTTTTCAGTAAACGAGATCTTATATTTACCTCAATAATAATACCCTTTGCTTCATTGGTGCTGCTTCTTTGATTTGTCAAGGTGATATGGAGCAGAAGAGGTCTGATTTATCTGTTAAGTATAAGTTTTTTTTTTTTTAAAAAAAGAACTCTGTAGTAGATTATTTTGGAGAAATAGTGCACTCTTGTTGGAGCACTCATCTTGATCCCAAATGCTGAAAGTTTAAAATTCATAGAAGGCTTTAAAAATGTTAGTTTTCAAAATAAACTCTTTTTTTTCTGACATAACAAGTTTGTTCGATATCCATGTATTGTATCCCACATAATGCTAAACATGATCTAAATTTGTAGCCTTGCAAAATGGAGCAACACGTTTTCAAATTATGCATTGCTGTGTCAGAATCGAATTGGTGGACCAATAGTGCTGTGTCAAAATCGAATTGGTGGCCCAATAGTACTACTACATATATACAGTGCTCAGCAAAAATTGCAGCCGATTAACAGGCACTCCACAGATTGATCAGGAAGCCACTGGAGCTGGCAAACATTTCTGCAGGACCATGACAGAGGTTTGTAAGGATGACATCCGGTGTCTAATATATCTGAATATTTTTCATCTAATAAAGTATACTATTATTATCAGTTGAAACAAAGTGCAAGGTTCTAAGAATTTCTTCCCTAAGTAAAGGTGTACCTTTCCTAGGGATTGATCAGTTGAAACAGAGTAGTCACCAAAGATTATTACTCTTGAAAGATACTCTTTGCAGCATCAACCACCCAACTAAATGCAAGTACACAGAACCTTTTTTTTTTTTGAATTAAACGGGAGAACTAAACCTTTTTAGATGTGAACACCGGTGGTTTTTGACGATCACTCGAGCAGCACAAAACACACCGGTTGTTTCTACCACTCAACCAGCACAAATGAAATCTAGAAAACCAGAGCAACCAGCATGACCAATTGAAGAATGACCCAAAGTTCAACTGCATCTTAATCTGTTGAAGCAGAACTTCCTCTGAACCAACTAACAGAAACCAAGAACCATCAAAACACAAGCAGAATTGTAGTAGCAACGCAATAGAAGATTAGAGCTTCCACTTCAAAAACATTAGCTAACACACATATACACCCTGTTCGCTTAGCTTATAAGCTGTACTTTTTCAGCCAACGAACAGTATTTTTCTCTCACAACAAATCAGCCTACACTACTTTCAGCCATGGCTTATCAGGACACGACCACGACATGAAGATAATCTCCATCGGAGGGACAGAAGGCACCAGACTTGTGAACCCTGGAAGGACAGCTGCTCATGGTCCAGGACTTACTGGCCACCACGGAGACGGAGCACCAGGTGGAGTGTGGACTCCTTCTGCATGTTGTAGTCTGCCAGGGTGCGGCCATCCTCTAGCTGCTTGCCGGCGAAGATGAGACGCTGCAGGTCCGGGGGATGCCCTCCTTGTCCTGGATCTTCGCCTTCACATTGTCGATGGTGTCAGAGGACTCCACCTCCAGGGTGATCGTCTTGCCGGTGAGGGTCTTGACGAAGATCTGCATACCACCGCGAAGGCGGAGCACCAGGTGAAGGGTGGACTCCTTCTGGATGTTGTAGTCTGCCAGGGTGCGGCCATCCTCAAGCTGCTTGCCAGCGAAGATGAGACGCTGCTGGTCCGGGGGGATGCCCTCCTTATCCTGGATCTTCGCCTTCACATTGTCGATGGTGTCAGAGGACTCCACCTCCAGGGTGATGGTCTTGCCGGTGAGGGTCTTAACGAAGATCTGCATACCACCACGAAGGCGGAGCACCAGGTGAAGGGTGGACTCCTTCTGGATGTTGTAGTTAGCTAGGGTGCGGCCATCCTCAAGCTGCTTGCCGGCGAAGATGAGACGCTGCTGGTCCAGGGGGATGCCCTCCTTGTCCTGGATCTTCGCCTTCACATTGTCAATGGTGTCCGAGGACTCCACCTCCAAGGTGATGGTCTTGCCAGTGAGGGTCTTGACGAAGATCTGCATGCCACCCCTGAGCCTGAGCACAAGGTGGAGAGTCGACTCCTTCTGGATGTTGTAGTCAGCGAGGGTTCGGCCATCCTCAAGCTGCTTGCCAGCTAAGATAAGACGCTGCTGGTCCGGGGGGATTCCCTCCTTGTCCTGGATCTTGGCCTTCACGTTGTCGATCGTGTCAGAAGACTCGACCTCAAGCGTGGTAGTCTTGCCAGTGAGGGTCTTGACGAAGATCTGCATGCCTCCCCTGAGCCTGAGCACCAGGTGGAGGGTGGACTCCTTCTGGATGTTGTAGTCAGCTAGGGTACGGCCATCCTCGAGCTGCTTGCCAGCAAAGATCAGCCTCTGCTGATCCGGAGGAATGCCTTCGTTGTCCTGGATGTAGTATACTGCAGTTGTAATTGTCATACGGGGAAAGATTATTATATATTAATATCCACGAACATAATTGTTGATTATTTTGAACAAAGAAGTAAATTTAAAAGTTTACGTTGACCGAAATGATCACAAATTAAATTATATATGTAATAGTACAAAACTTTTATTTAACTTGCTTTTGCAATACCCAATACTGGAAGACTATGTAACTGGTTGCTTGCTCAACACAATCTACAATTGCGTACGCTGACAGAACTGCCTTGGCCGGCCGGCACGGAAAGGCAGCGAGCGGCGACCTGGTGCCGGCGATTCCTGCGGGCGGGCGTCCTGCAGTGAGGGTCTTAACGAAGATCTGCATCTGCAAGCATTGAGGACCAGAAGAGTAAGCGACCATAAGTTACTATGAATCTAACAAAAACTGATCAACTGTTGAACAGAAAAGAATTGAAACATGAAACAAAGTTATAGGATCAGCTGCTCAGCATCCTAATTCGAGGGATAGGCAACTAAACTATGAAGCAGATCTTTCTAACAAGTACCAGAACTATATAGCATTTAAAATAAGAGAACCATTACCAAAAAAAAAAAAAAAAAATACATGATATATGCCGCGGGATCACGCGCAACGGCGCATGCAACATCATCCCAGCCCAACCCTAGAGCGGCAAACGAACCAACCGGTCCAACCATCATATCTACTCGAGCCAACCCGCAGAATCACGCGAGCACGATCACACCAAATACCTTCATCACAGCCCGCAGATCTACAGCACGACCCGCAAATCGACTACAGATCGAAGGACGCGAGCAGGCCATCGCCTCACACGACCTAATCAAACACTACGACGAACACGAACAGGGAAAGCATACCTAATCAAACGCTACGACGAACACGAACCTTGAGAGGATCGGGAGGATTCGATTCGCTTCGATGAATTTCTCCGACGATGGGATTGGGGACTGGGATTTGGATGTATGAGGCAGGGAGGGGATGAAGCCAATTTATACACGGGGGAGGAGGGAGAAAGAGTCCCGTGACTCCGTGAGGCACGGCACCGAGCGGTGTGGGGCCCAGCGACGAGAGGCGGTTGCGTCACGGTCTCGTGGAATTCTTCCCCGCCAAACATGAAAACGGGACGAATATTTTTCGAAAACCGAATCGAAGGTTGAGATTTGTCCGTATTCAAGTTCGGATATCCAACATTCGATATTGTATTTGTATCTGAATACTTAAATCACATGTTTATGATGTCGATGTCCAATCGTATTCTGTCCGACATTCGTTCTAGTCCCCACCGCGCAATTACGCGGAAAAAGTCAGAGGCCGCCGCGGAGATATCGAGGAGGAGGACGTTTGCTTCCCGCGGTTGGTGGCCGTTAAGGATTACAAAAGATCTCTAGATCAGGTTAACACCGTTACTATACCGTTTGCTTCAATCGTGCATTGGCTTGATTTTTTCTTTTCGTAGAACATTAAGTTTTCTATATACCGTTTGCTTCAATCATGCCCATGCATTGGCTTGAATTCCCCCCCCCCCATATAGAACATTTGAAGTTTATATATATATATATATATATATATATATATATATATATATATATATATATATATATATATATATATATATATACATAGAACGCGGGGCGAATCCCTAGATGGCCACCGCGTTCATTCACGAGCACCGTCGACACTTTAGTCACTGTTCATGTTAATTTGAATACGATACAGGCATAGGTCATTTCGCTATTACATTTATGTCTCGCATGTCGAGAATTAGCACCGCTAAGAATGGTGTGGAACTCCACGCTTTTCGGTCTTTGAATTGAAATCGAGTTTATCGTTGCTCATGCCCCCTCTACATTTTCGCACTACCGGAAACAGTGCCATTGTCGTGTGCCACAGGCACTCGCAAAGACAAAAAAATACTCGGCAAAGGCTTTGCCGAGTGTAACACTCGGCAAACAGCACACAACATCTATAGTGCCAGCAAACGTCTCTTTGCCGAGTGTTTTCTATCGGGCACTCGGCAAATACTTTGCCGAGAGCTGAAACCGATGCTCGGCGAAAAAAAGTAACGTGACGGCGCCGAGACGGTCACGACGCGTTTGCCGAGCGTTCCGGACCTGACACTCAGTAAACCTGCCTCCTTTGCCGAGTGTCAACTCCCGAACACTCGGCAAACCTGGCTGGTTTGCCGAGTGTCAAATCTCGGACACTCGACAAACCTGCCTTCTTTGCCGAGTGTCAAATACCGGACACTCGGCAAAGACTGACCCAGAACGTACAAATGTTGGAATCTTTACCGAGTGTCACAGCACAGACACTCGGTAAAGAAGCCATTTTAGTCCCAGAATGCACAGAAATTTGCCACGTGCCCGCTTTGTCGAGTGTTTTTATCCTGACACTCGGCAAAAGGCCTCTTTGATGAGTGTAACACTCGGCAAAGCGACCATATATTTTCAGTTTTTATTGTTCGATCACGTATAACGTACCCCACTCAAATAAACATTACAGGCATCACACATAGTTCACAATAAGCATCACAGGCAGTTCATATAGATATATCGACAACACATAAATGCAAATAAACTTCAGAATCATTAGTAGGTTCATTCACAACCACAAATAGTCACAAGTAGTCACAGGTAATCCATAAATGCAAATGCAAATAAAATCACAAGTAGTCACTTAGGCCATGGGTTCCACTGCAACCACGCTAGGTCATGAGGCTCATTCGATGCCGCCGATTAATTCTGCACAAAGAAGAAGAGATTACATGTGTGAGACAAGATTGACCAACACGTATGGTCTCTCTGTTGCCTAACTTAACCCTTACAACTATCAGCAATATCTTCCCAATTGCATTGTGCTCTAGTATGATTGTTTAAGTACTAGTTGGTAACAAACATATAGCATTAGTCACTAAGTTTCTAGTGTCTGGACATCTTTGTAAGATTGATTCTGCATAAACTAGAAACGGTGATTATAAGGTTGTAAAGTGACTCATAGTGCATGAAACAGTATTTGGAGCAGGTTGAGGAGGAGGGACTAGCATCGGTGGCAGAGGTTGACCGATTACAGCGTAAACACCCTCATATATTCAAACATCTACAGCCGCTCTGCCTCCATCCTCTACCGCTCTGCCTCCATCTTTGCCTCTAGCTCCTCCCGGCGCCTTGTTTCTTATTCCAGCTGAGCCTACAATATTTTATCCCAATGTTATAATGTAATGCAAAAGGATGTAAAAATCAATGAACGATAAATAAAACAGAAATAACCTAGAGTGCGTTCATCTGGAACCGTGTAGAGTCTGGCCGTGGGCGTATCGCCGGGCTAGAACTAGTGCTCCGTGCTTGAATCTAGGAGAGAGTGGGAGTACTGGTCGTATTGATTGTGCCATCACCAATCTAGAACCAACCATGCTTCTTGCCTCCTCCCGCCCTCATGACCACTTCTCCATCAAGGTCATGGGCGCTTGGATCATACTCTGGGCCATAGACCGCCCTTGCCATCAATGTGTATCCATCGAGGCGGCTGTGGATGGACTCGTTGCTCTACGCCGAGGGTAGGTCCTCTGGGTTGTAGATGACGTCGACCGTCTCGTTGCCCTTGTGGGCCAAAGCATATGCCATGAACTAGGAGCAAGGCTCGCCATCATGTGTCGCCAACTGCAAAAAAAGCAATATAATTAGAAATTATGCAGGATTGAGAGTTAGAATAAAGAAATAAATCCGCGTACCCATCTAGCCGCGTATTCTGAGAGGTTGAGGTTGCCTTGATGGTGTGGTGCACCCAGCATCAGCAAACGCCGCTCCCGGCAAGCGTTGTGATTCTCCTCCCACGTGGGGTCACACCACATGTCCACCATCCGGGCCTAGCACTACAGATCGTAGGCGCACCACCACGGAGGCACCTACGTCATCAAGTATATGACATATAAAAAGATGAAATTAAGCGTAATTAATCTTAGAAAAAATAAGTATTAATGTTCTATATTTACCTTCAGGTATTGTTCCGGGGTCATCCTCATGGTTCTTACCGCACTTTTAGGGAGCCTCACTCTAAGAATTTCCACGTGGTATTGGATCATGGCCTAAATGCGCGCCTCGTAGTGCATGTCCTTAATGAGTTTCTTGGTGGCTTTGTCAGCCACAGCATCCGCCTTAGCCTCGTATCCCTCTTTCCATCTAAAGAAATCCTGCATATAGATGTGATGTATCCAGTCATTATTTCAAGAATGTCCAATCAATGCGATGTATTGAGCAATGTAGTGCGAGAAATACTTACCCAAAGCTCGGGTCGAATCAGCGGGCGTCTCTCAAGAGGTATCGGTTGCCTCGAGAGGGTCATGGGACCTCGCAACCACACACGCGATGAAGTAGAGGAAGAGGTACCCCCTGTCTCCTCCTCCACCCCTGCCTCCTCAAGCCATATGTGGTAGTCATGACTCTTGAGCCCGTTGATTCATAAAGTAGCTAAGTTCACTCTCCTCTTCAGATTTGCTATATACCCATCAGGAAACATTAATGTTTAGAACCATTCTAGTTCTTCCCTCCTTTGGGCTCTCATCAGAACGAAATTGACCTTAGGCTTTCTCCATGACTTCCCACCTTCGGGAGGCGCCATGTCTAGCTTTGGTCTATTGCATAACCTCGCTTGATCCACTCTAGCCTTAACATTATCCTTTGTCTTATCAGGAATGTCCATGATTGTACCAAAAATTGCCTCGACGACATTCTTTTTAGTGTGTATTACATCAATGTTATGTGGAAGCAGAAGGTCATCAAAATAGGGGAGGTTCCACAAGCACGACTTGTGAGTCCATGCATGTTGCTCACTATATCCTAGAAAATGATCTCCTTGGTCATTGACCTCGAGAGCGTCTAACTGAACACGAACCGCGGCACCAATCATCATCTAGGGTGCAGGGCCTTCAACTACTACATCTTTTGTAAAGTTCTTGATGTCTCATTTGAATGGATAGTCAGGAGGGAGGAATTGTCAAAGTTTATCGAATGAAGAATACTTGCCCCCCTTGGTCAACCAAATGAACATCAGAGATGCCTTGCATACTGGGCATGAGAACTTTCCGTGAACACACCAGCCGTAGAATATCCTATACGCCAGAAAGTCATGCAGGGAGTACTAGTACCAAACATGCATTTTGAAGTTTGTCTTTGTAGCTCGGTCGTATGTCCATACCCCTTCCTCCCAAGCACAGACCAAATCATCAATCAGAGGCTCCATGTACACACTCATATTATTCCCTGGGTGTTCAGGAATTATCAACGATAAGAATATGTTCTGTCGTTGAAAGAGAACGCCAGGAGGGAGATTGAGAGGGATAACAAACATGGGCCAATAAGTGTATGAGGCAGCTACCATTCCATAAGGATTGAACCCATCTGTTGCCAATGTAACACGTACATTATGAGCCTCTAGAGCTTTCTCAAGATAAATCATATCAAACCTTGTCCATGCTTCACCATCGGATGGATGCACCAGCTTTTCAGGATTGTATTGACGTCCGTATTTGTGCCATGTCATCTGTTTCGCGGATTCCTCGGTCATATAAAGCCGTTGGATCCTCGGTATGAATGGAAGGTACCGTAGGATCTTCACGGGGATGGCGAGCTACCTCTTCTGACCATCACCAGAGTCTACCTCCAGGAACCTAGACCATTTACACTTCACACAGTACTTTGCTTCCGCATGTTCTTTCCTAAATAAGATGCATCCCTTCGGACAAGCATGTATATGCTCATATGGCATCTTAAGTGCATGAAGGAGTTTTTGTGCCTCATACATGCTGTTTGGCAGGATGTGACCATCCGAGAGTAGGCTACCAACAACTGTGAGCATAACATCGAAGGCTTCTCGACTCAAGCTAAATTGGGACTTTACAACCATTAGGCGTGCAATGGCATCCAGTTGAGAAACCTTGGTATACCCGTGAAGGGGTTGCTGTGCCGTAGACAACATATAGTAATATGCCTTTGCGGTTGCCTCTGGCTCCTCCTCCCAACGTCCTTCATCGAAGTGTGCTTCATGATAGTAATTTAACATGTCTCCTACCCTGGCATCAGTATCATAATCCTCGATGCGTTGTCTCACGACCTTGTCTCTCACACGATCAGATTCACCATGGTAGATCCATCGGGTATAGTCTATCATAGAACTGACCAATTTATAAGAGCACAAAGTACAATGGCAGCCCGCAAGCAGTCGCACTGTCATACTTGAGCCCATATAAACCCGGTAGTCCGTCGAGTACCATGATGGGTCTCGATAAATGATCCACATACAACAAAGATCATATATGATTCAACATACATGTCACATGTCACATAAAGTTCATAGATACAATTCATTCATCAGAGTACGAAATAGAGTTATTACAAACCAAGTTCGATAGATAGTAGCGGAAGCAAATTAAGTTTGAAACTAGCATTTATCAACATAGTTCAACTACAGTGCCAACTCATGATCATGATCCACAAAAGCATATAGAAGGATTAATAAAGATACCTACCCAAGGCTCACTCCTCATCCACAGTGGGATAGAAGCAGTTCTTGTAATAGCCGTGATAGACTGTACCATCTGCAACAATGGGAATAAAACCCTGAGTACGAGAAGGTACTCAGCTAGACTTACTCGTCATAAACTAGAAATAAATTGAGTCCAAGGATTATGCAAGGCTTTATAAGTGGAGGTAGCTTGACAACAATTTACATAAAAAGCGATTAACTCAATTATATGATTATACTTTGGTCATCAAGTTAATTATAGTTATTCATCTCTAGATTAGCAACTATCATGTGCCAAACATGTGGTACATCATTTGATAACATACAATAGTAACCATAGCAGGTGAAGTAAATCCATGTTTATTTGAACCATCATATTCCATAATATAATTACTACGATGTTGGTGCTAGCCAAGTTTCTCATTATCCGGGAGAGACGGCGATTTGAATCAATTTCAACCAGCTGGGAATTTATTCCTAACACAAACCTAGGTCTACCAGATCAACGGTCACCTTAGGTCACCTTTGGTACAACTCAAGTTCACATTTCGCGGGTTCGCCCAACACTGCACAATTAGAGACAACCAGTTGCCAGGACGTTTAGGCCCGGCCTGCCCTTAGGCTCACGTCTGGCTCCCCGCACATCCTTACTACCATCCAGAGTGCGCACTCTAACATAATAAGGCCCGACTTGAGTTGAGCTACTTGGCTTCATGGTCGGAACGAGTTATCCGGCCAGCTAAGTGATAGGCATGCGTTCAATCTTGTCAGAAGGGCCAACAATGGTACGGTCCTTAATCGGCACAGACAGAATCACATGAGTCAATCTACACATAGACTCCGCCCGACCACCATTTACATTACCCCATGGTTCTTTTCTATGATAGCAAATATAGCCAATCGTCCTTCGGTATCCACCTATATCTCACAGGTGACAAGAAATCACCCGACTTCTACCGGTCTAAGCATGGCTAAGCATATATTCGATCATGGACCTACACAGGGTTAAAGGTGTATATATTAGGATAAGGTAGTTCCATGCATCAAGTGTTTTCAGTCAACTCTTATAACCTAATGCATCAAACATAAAGGACTCAAGTATTTTTTTATAAAACATGGGAGACTTAGAAT
Organism: Miscanthus floridulus; assembly: GCF_019320115.1. Taxonomy (NCBI): domain Eukaryota; kingdom Viridiplantae; phylum Streptophyta; class Magnoliopsida; order Poales; family Poaceae; genus Miscanthus; species Miscanthus floridulus. The sequence goes on along the minus strand of NC_089597.1, from coordinate 118,001,662 downwards.
GCTCCGAGGCTTGCCTTTGAGGAAAGAGGTGGGTCGGTGATCGGGGCACTCAGGGAGCTCTTCTAGAGTTTGCTCCTCTTCTTCGAGAGCTATGACTTGAGGAGTCTCCTATTGATCCCCTTCCTCTTCTTCGTTGAATTCCAGCAACGTTATGTCCTCGGTCGATCCTATATGCATGATCATGGAATAAGATATCGCAAATGCATGCACGATGACATGTATAATATGATAAAACATGA